>NW_026558534.1:0-164919 GCF_026930045.1 Uloborus diversus | reverse complement strand
GTAATTTTTGGATTGAAAAAACTTGATCACTATTTAAATGGCCAAAAATTTAAAATCCAAACCGATCATAACCCCCTCACTTTTCTGAGGGAAAGGATGGGAACTAATGCTAGGCTTACTCGTTGGGCATTGTGTTTGCAGCAGTACAATTTTGAAATCGAGCATAAGCCGGGAAAATTAAACGGAAACGCGGACGGCCTTAGTAGACGGGACCCATAACAATCCCCGAGGCTATTTGTAAATAATCGCGGTAATTAACAGACTATGTGGGTTTTTAATTGCCATACACTCGCTTCTTTTTTTTTTTTTTTTTTTGAAATTGGTATTTTTATCGTTTTTTTTTTATTTTTTTTTATTTTTTGGTCGTCGAATAAAATTGAAATTTATTTTGGGTTAAATTTTTTGTTTTGTGGGTAACATATGTGAAAACTTTTAGATCACTTAATTTTTCTGTAAGCTACTGAAATTTTAAAGTTCTGGACGGCAGAAAAATCATTAAGGAATATGATGCACTTCCAAACTGGATTAAGTGACGCAGGTTATGCTTGTAAAATTTTGTCTTTGACGAACTTAATTTGAAAGAGTTGGCAGACTTGAAAACCTAAGGTTGGTTCCACGCGTCGGATGTCTGTACTCTTTAATTGGGTTTGTTTTTCGAATTTGTAGCTGCCTTTTCTGGAGTCGAGTTCTCTGACCAATGGACACCCGCGTCTTCCTAAATTTGATGTGGTTGCACATGCAAATTTTTCTCTCAAGGGGGGAGGAGCTGTGGCATCTTCAGTCCCGTGCCCTTTTTGATGCCGCGCGTCCATTGTGCGACGGGGATGCCCGACCGTACTCTGTGGAACTGACGGACAGCTATTCTTCTTCTACGCCTTTGTGCCTTTGTTGGAATACCGCTTCTAAATAAAGGACTAGACTGTCTGGCACCACTTCGGACAGTTTTAAAACCAGGTGTGACGAGTTTGCCTGACAGCCCTGGACGGTGTCCGACTTGTCGTTGCCGAAAAAACCGCAGACGGGGAGGTGTGCTCCATGTTAATGAGGCGCCGGTCGACCAACGAATCCGGGCCCTGGTTTCTTCTACAAAAACAACGTAGCAGTGTTCGTCACCAAGTTTCCACCAATGGGGATATTTTAAGGGGGCTTAGTGGACAAGCCCCGTTTCTTCGAAAAAGACCTCGATCCACACTTTTGAAAAAACAGATTGCTCTTGGACTTCACTGAAATAGGTGCCCATAGGCATTCTCCGGGTTTCATATGTGGAACCGTGATTTTTTTTTGTGATCACCACGAGGCAACTGCGTTGCCACGAGAAAATTGTAACCCCATCTGTCATGATTAATCGTTTTTTTTATTTTTTTTTTTTCTCTGTAAATAAATTTTTTATTTGTTCCATTTTAAAAGGGGTTTAGTCCTTTTTTGTTTCGTGGTGTGACTGGCGTTAAATTGAAAGCTGAATTTTTTTCAACGCTACTTCTGTGACTCACTACGTCACAGCTAATTTGGTGGCAGCGGTCTGATCATGTTTCAGACAGATTGAAACAGACCCATGTTACTTTGGTCTTTCTATTTTTTTTAATGTATTTTTGAAATATAATTCCCTTCAAAAACGTAAGGTTATTTTTACCTAAAGTAGTCCAAGAGCTGATCGAAAACTAAGTTATTTTGTGTGTGCCTTTCCCCCTACTGGATTACTGATGATAGAAAAAGACGCAGAAAGGGTGAGTCCGGTCTTTGTTTCTTGGTTACCGATGAGGCAGCTTTTGTGGTTTTTTTTGAGAGAGAATTTAAACTGTGTATAAGGTGGAAAAATTAAGGTTTTAATGTTTGTAAAAATTTTCAATGTTTTCGAAAATAGAATTTGACTAAAGATTTCTTGTGAGAATTATTCTGTGAGTGACTGCAAAAAAATTGTTTTGCAGATCTTTGATATTCAGTTTGGAAAGGAAAGTCATATAAATTAATGATTTATTTTGATGATATAGATTTCAGGTTAATTAAATCTAGTGAAATAGAGCTGTAGAATGATATTTATGTGCATGCTGTTATTGTGAATTGTTGGATTTTGCATGTAATAATTAGGGTTTTGCATAAAAATAAAAGGGGAAACGCTCTAAAAATCTATTTGTGCAAAATGGGTTCTTTTCTTTTTGAAATCGAAAAAAGATAATCTGAGAAAGATAGCCTCGGAGTTTGGCGTGGAAACGTCTGACTCAGATACACGTCGGTACATAGTTAAAGCGATTGTAGGGGCTACAGATTATGATGGAAGAATTTGCAAAATCGACTTGGAGACTTTTGAAAAGAAGAGATAGAAAGGGAGAGAGAGCGGGAAAGAGAGAAAAACTAGAGAGAGAATGTCGGGAAAGAGACAAAGAAAGACAATTTGAACTAGATAAACTGAAACTAACTACCGCAGCAGAAACGGTTAGCTTGAGTTCAAATGGGTCAGCGAGTACAGATACTTCTAGGAGATCAATTTAAAAGCATCTGGTTCCAAAATTTGACCCGAAGCAATTAGATGTCTCGTTATTTTTTGAAATTTTTGAGAGACAGGCTAAGAAAGAGGAGATAGAGGAAGAGAGGTGGGTTTCCCAGCTTATTCCTTTGTTGCCCCCGGAAGTAGCAGAGCTAATTGTGAAGGAACCCCTTGAGAAAAAGCGACGATTTTCCTCACATGAAGCGCCTGTTAATGAAGAGGTTCAAACTAAATTCTGTGGAATTGCGGATTAGGTTTGAAGAACATAATCGGAAGTTTGGTTCCTCCTGGGCAGATCTCACCTTCGAATTAAGAAGCTATCTAGACAATTGGCTAGAAACCGCGGAGGCAAATACATTCGAGGAGTTAAAGGAGTTATTGCTCACGGAGCAGTTTAAAAAAGAGAACCCCTGCTGAGGTGAGGGAACACTTTTTGGACTCCTGGGAAGAATTCCGTAAGGCGTCAGACCTCGCTGAAAGGTTAGATCACTACGAGAGCCTTCGGCGTACTTTCAAAAAATCGGAGGGAAAACAAAACGACCCCAAAACGCACAAAAAAGAAAAAATGGGTGAAAGGAGGAAATGATCCGGCAAAAACTAGCAATACTAAATCGGAAAGTGCTAATAAGAAAGAGCCCCCCAAATGGGAAAAAACAGTAATTTCGAAAAAAGAAAGGAAATTATTTGTTATTTTTGTTCACAAAAGGGACATATAAAACCAAATTGCCCTGAATTTAAGAGAGCGCAAGGGGAACAAATCAATCATATTGGAGAACACCGAAAGAACTAAGCGAGTGTTTTGCCCCTTATATAAGTACTGGGAAAATAAATGGGGAGGTTCGGAAAATCCTTCGGGACAGCATGGCCTCCATCGATGTCTGCCCCCGCAGTTGGATCAAAACAGAAGATTTTACGGGAGAATATGTTTACGTGAAGCAACCTTTAGATGAAGAGTGTAAATGCTTGCCTTTGGCAAAAATATACATAGAGACCGACGAAGGTTGTGTGTATTCTAAAGCAGCGATAAAAAACACGGATAGCGACGCGAGATTCTATCTTTTGGGAAATAGGACAGCGGAATTATTTTCTCGGTCAAAATCAAAACCAGAGGCCTTAAATGCAGTCGAAAACGAGGGGAAGTTTACGTCGAAAACAGGGAGGAACGGAAGTGAATTCCACACCACAGGAAACTTTGAACGCAAACGTTTTTCCCCCTCCCGGAGGGGAAGAGTTGGACACTTGCTCACTACCCCCCCATCGAGAGCCTTTTGAGGGATTAGCGTTAGCTGAAATAGATTCCAAATCATTCGAGAAAGAGCAGAAATTGTGTTCTGTTCTAAAACCCTTGTGGAAGAGGTTTCGAAAGAGGGAGGGAAAAGGATTTTTAAATGCATGAAAGGAAAACTGGTCCGTCTGAGTAGATCTAAGCTGGGAGAAGAAAGGGTGCAGCTCTGTATACCCTCGAGATTGACAGAAAAGATTATGAAATTTTGTCATGATGGCGCGTCAGGCCATTTGGGTGCTACAAAGATGAAGGATAAAGTGTTGCGTCATTTTTTTTTGGGCCGAATTGTTATGCTGAAATTGAGTCGTATGTGAGGGCGTGTGATGCTTGTCAACGCGTAGGAAAGAAAGGTGATCGAAAGAAAGCGCCTTTAAAAATCGTGCCTATCATTTCAGAACCGTTTGCGGTCATAAATATAGATGCTGTGGGAGTTTTGCCCTTATCAAAAAATGGGAACAAAATATCTAATAACGTCCATCTGTATGGCCTCAAATATCCTGACGCTGTACCTGTGGCCGATATTAAGTCCCCGAATGTAATTGATGCCTTGTTAAAAACGTTCTCCAGGACTGGGTTCCCTCGGGAAGTGCAAAGCGATCTAGGGCGCTCCTTCACCAGTTTATTAACGACAGAATTCTTTGACAGGTTTGGAATAAAGGTTAGACACAGTTCTATTTGTCACCCGTCATCAAATCCGGTTGAAAGGATGCATTCTTCCATCAAACGTATATTAAAAGCATTATGCGTGGAATCGGGAGAAAGACTGGGAAAAAAATTTACCGTTGGCTTTATTTGCCCTCCGTTCAGTAAATCATGAGAGTACAGGATTTAGCCCAGCCGAGCTCGTTCATGGAAAAATTTGAGGACTCCGCAAACTTTGCTCTATGAGAATTGGATGGTGCCAGAAGAATCTGACCCAAATGTAGTAGAGTACATTCTAAATTTGACCAACCGTTTGAAAAGATGTCAGGATTTGGCGGTAGAAAAGATGAGTGAAATGCAGGTACGAAGAAAGGCTTGGTATGACAAGAATGCTGTGAATAGGCAATTTAAGGTGGGCGATCAGGTATTAGTACTGGCGACAAATAAAGCGAATAAAATGGCAGTAAAACTGGATAGGTCCAGGAGTAGTTACGAGCAAAATATCGGAAACTAACTATGTTGTCGACGTCCCTGAGAGAAGGGACAAAGGCACCATTTATCATGTGAATTTACTAAAACCATATCATAAGCGCCCCGAGCGAGTAAATTTAATAATGGAGGAGGAAGTAGAAGATGTGGAACAAGAGGCGGAAATCCCTTATCCCTTGCCAGACCCTACCCATTTTGATCTCCAAGAGATGCTTCGGCGAGCAATTTAGAGAAGCGAGCAACCGAAGAACAAATAGACCAACTAGGAAGAGTGCTTCAGAAACATAGAAGGGTGTTTTCATCGGAACCTGGGAGTACTAAATTGGTCACTATGGACATTGAGCTGACCAGCGCCGACCCCGTGAGATCGCGAGCTTATAGAATGTCTCCGCGGCAAACGGAAATATTGCGCGAGGAAATAAAAAGACTTCTAGATCTGGGAATTGTGGAAATCGGGCAGTCAGATTATACCAGTCCCCTAATTTTGGTGGAGGTACCTGGGAAAGATCCCCGACCTTGTGTTGACTATCGAAAATTGAACAAGATTACTCGCACAGAATTTTTCCCATTACCAAATGTTGAGGAGGTGGTTGAGCGCGTGAGTGCTGCTCCATACATCACGCTAATGGATTTGACCAAGGGGTATTTTCAAATTCCGCTGACCAGAAAGGGCAAGTAGGTACGCTGCTTTTGTCACTCCTTTTGGTACATACCGGCCGAAAAAAATGATGTTCGGGCTTTTGAATGGACCCTTTTATTTTGTCAAGCTTTTATCTCAAGTGTTGGACGGTCTAGAGTATTGCACAGCAGTGTACATTGATGACATAGCCATCTATTCACCGACGTGGGAGCAGCATATGACGGATATAAGCACGGTGTTGGAAAGGTTAGGCAGGGCTGAGCTAACGGTTAAGCCATCTAAGTGTCGGTTCGCGAAAGATTGGATAAAATTTTTTGGGTCACGACGTGGGTTCGGGGGAAAAGATCTCCTAGCGAAGCGAAGGTGAAAGCCGTGCAAGATTTTCCCACCCCCACTAACAACAACACAGGTGCGATCGTTCCTCGGACTGGTAGGATATTACAGCAGGTATATCCCTAACTACTCCAAGATAGCAGCCCCCCTAACGAGTGCGTTGAAAGGGCGGATTAGGAAAGAAAAGGTAGTTTGGACAGAGGAATGTGAGGAGGCGTTCCAAATTCTAAAGGGAAGTTTGTTGAAAAGCCCCCGTTCTGTTTGCACCTGATTTCTCTAAAGAATTCGTCCTTCAAACTGACGCAAGTGACAATGGGATGGGGATAGTTTTAGCTTAGATCTCTGACGGGGAAGAACACCCTGTTGTTTACCTCAGTAAAAAGTTTTCTAGAGCCGAAAAAAACTATAGCGTTGTTGAAAAAGAGTTAGCCGCTGTAATTTTTGGATTGAAAAAACTTGATCACTATTTAAATGGCCAAAAATTTAAAATCCAAACCGATCATAACCCCCTCACTTTTCTGAGGGAAAGGATGGGAACTAATGCTAGGCTTACTCGTTGGGCATTGTGTTTGCAGCAGTACAATTTTGAAATCGAGCATAAGCCGGGAAAATTAAACGGAAAACGCGGACGGCCTTAGTAGACGGGACCCATAACAATCCCCGAGGCTATTTGTAAATAATCGCGGTAATTAACAGACTATGTGGGTTTTTAATTGCCATACATCGCTTCTTTTTTTTTTTTTTTTTTGAAATTGGTATTTTTTATCGTTTTTTTTTATTTTTTTTATTTTTTGGTCGTCGAATAAAATTGAAATTTATTTTGGGTTAAATTTTTTGTTTTGTGGGTAACATATGTGAAAACTTTTAGATCACTTAATTTTTCTGTAAGCTACTGAAATTTTAAAGTTCTGGACGGCAGAAAAATCATTAAGGAATATGATGCACTTCCAAACTGGATTAAGTGACGCAGGTTATGCTTGTAAAATTTTGTCTTTGACGAACTTAATTTGAAAGAGTTGGCAGACTTGAAAACCTAAGGTTGGTTCACGCGTCGGATGTCTGTACTCTTTAATTGGGTTTGTTTTTCGAATTTGTAGCTGCCTTTTCTGGAGTCGAGTTCTCTGACCAATGGACACCCGCGTCTTCCTAAATTTGATGTGGTTGCACATGCAAATTTTTCTCTCAAGGGGGGAGGAGCTGTGGCATCTTCAGTCCCGTGCCCTTTTTGATGCCGCGCGTCCATTGTGCGACGGGGATGCCCGACCGTACTCTGTGGAACTGACGGACAGCTATTCTTCTTCTACGCCTTTGTGCCTTTGTTGAATACCGCTTCTAAATAAAGGACTAGGACTGTCTGGCACCACTTCGGACAGTTTTAAAACCAGGTGTGACGAGTTTGCCTGACAGCCCTGGACGGTGTCCGACTTTGTCGTTGCCGAAAAACCGCAGACGGGGAGGTGTGCTCCATGTTAATGAGGCGCCGGTCGACCAACGAATCCGGGCCCTGGTTTCTTCTACAAAAACACACGTAGCAGTGTTCGTCACCAAGTTTCCACCAATGGGATATTTTAAGGGGGCTTAGTGGACAAGCCCCCGTTTCTTCTCGAAAAAGACCTCGATCCACACTTTTGAAAAAACAGATTGCTCTTGGACTTCACTGAAATAGGTGCCCATCAGGCATTCTCCGGTTTCATATGTGGAACCGTGATTTTTTTTTTGTGATCACCACGAGGCAACTGCGTTTGCCACGAGAAAATTGTAACCCCATCTGTCATGATTAATCGTTTTTTTATTTTTTTTTTCTCTGTAAATAAATTTTTTATTTGTTCCATTTTAAAAGGGGTTTAGTCCTTTTTTGTTCGTGGTGTGACTGGCGTTAAATTGAAAGCTGAATTTTTTTCAACGCTACTTCTGTGACTCACTACGTCACAGCTAATTTGGTGGCAGCGGTCTGATCATGTTTCAGACAGATTGAAACAGACCCATGTTACTTTGGTCTTTCTATTTTTTTTAATGTATTTTTGAAATATAATTCCCTTCAAAACGTAAGGTTATTTTTACCTAAAGTAGTCCAAGAGCTGATCGAAACTAAGTTATTTTGTGTGTGCCTTTCCCCCTACTGGATTACTGATGATAGAAAAAGACGCAGAAAAGGGTGAGTCCGGTCTTTGTTTCTTGGTTACCGATGAGGCAGCTTTTGTGGTTTTTTTTGAGAGAGAATTTAAACTGTGTATAAGGTGGAAAAATTAAGGTTTTAATGTTTGTAAAAATTTTCAATGTTTTCGAAAATAGAATTTGACTAAAGATTTCTTGTGAGAATTATTCTGTGAGTGACTGCAAAAAAATTGTTTTGCAGATCTTTGATATTCAGTTTGGAAAGGAAAGTCATATAAATTAATGATTTATTTTGATGATATAGATTTCAGGTTAATTAAATCTAGTGAAATAGAGCTGTAGAATGATATTTATGTGCATGCTGTTATTGTGAATTGTTGGATTTTGCATGTAATAATTAGGGTTTTGCATAAAAATAAAAGGGGAACGCTCTAAAAATCTATTTGTGCAAAATGGGTTCTTTTCTTTTTGAAATCGAAAAAGATAATCTGAGAAAGATAGCCTCGGAGTTTGGCGTGGAAACGTCTGACTCAGATACACGTCGGTACATAGTTAAAGCGATTGTAGGGGCTACAGATTATGATGAAGAATTTGCAAAATCGACTTGGAGACTTTTGAAAGAAGAGATAGAAAGGGAGAGAGAGCGGGAAAGAGAAAAAACTAGAGAGAGAATGTCGGGAAAGAGACAAAGAAAGACAATTTGAACTAGATAAACTGAAACTAACTACCGCAGCAGAAACGGTTAGCTTGAGTTCAAATGGGTCAGCGAGTACAGATACTTCTAGGAGATCAAATTTAAAGCATCTGGTTCCAGAAATTTGACTCCGAAGCAATTAGATGTCTCGTTATTTTTTGAAATTTTTGAGAGACAGGCTAAGAAAGAGGAGATAGAGGAAGAGAGGTGGGTTTCCCAGCTTATTCCTTTGTTGCCCCCGGAAGTAGCAGAGCTAATTGTGAAGGAAACCCCTTGAGAAAAGCGACGATTTTCCTCACATGAAGCGCCTGTTAATGAAGAGGTTCAAACTAAATTCTGTGGAATTGCGGATTAGGTTTGAAGAACATAATCGGAAGTTTGGTTCCTCCTGGGCAGATCTCACCTTCGAATTAAGAAGCTATCTAGACAATTGGCTAGAAACCGCGGAGGCAAATACATTCGAGGAGTTAAAGGAGTTATTGCTCACGGAGCAGTTAAAAAAGAGAACCCCTGCTGAGGTGAGGGAACACTTTTTGGACTCCTGGGAAGAATTCCGTAAGGCGTCAGACCTCGCTGAAAGGTTAGATCACTACGAGAGCCTTCGGCGTACCTTTCAAAAAATCGGAGGGAAAACAAAACGACCCCAAAACGCACAAAAAAGAAAAATGGGTGAAAGGAGGAAATGATCCGGCAAAAACTAGCAATACTAAATCGGAAAGTGCTAATAAGAAAGAGCCCCCCAAATGGGAAAAAAAACAGTAATTTCGAAAAAAGAAAGGAAATTATTTGTTATTTTTGTTCACAAAAGGGACATATAAAACCAAATTGCCCTGAATTTAAGAGAGCGCAAGGGGAACAAATCAATCATATTGGAGACACGAAAGAACTAAGCGAGTGTTTTGCCCCTTATATAAGTACTGGGAAAATAAATGGGGAGGTTCGGAAAATCCTTCGGGACAGCATGGCCTCCATCGATGTCTGCCCCCGCAGTTGGATCAAAACAGAAGATTTTACGGGAGAATATGTTTACGTGAAGCAACCTTTAGATGAAGAGTGTAAATGCTTGCCTTTGGCAAAAATATACATAGAGACCGACGAAGGTTGTGTGTATTCTAAAGCAGCGATAAAAAACACGGATAGCGACGCGAGATTCTATCTTTTGGGAAATAGGACAGCGGAATTATTTTCTCGGTCAAAATCAAAACCAGAGGCCTTAAATGCAGTCGAAACGAGGGGAAGTTTACGTCGAAAACAGGGAGGAACGGAAGTGAATTCCACACCACAGGAAACTTTGAACGCAAACGTTTTTCCCCCTCCCGGAGGGGAAGAGTTGGACACTTGCTCACTACCCCCCCATAGAGGCCTTTTGAGGGATTAGCGTTAGCTGAAATAGATTCCAAATCATTCGAGAAAGAGCAGAAATTGTGTTCTGTTCTAAAACCCTTGTGGGAAGAGGTTTCGAAAGGGGAGGGAAAGGATTTTAAATGCATGAAAGGAAAACTGGTCCGTCTGAGTAGATCTACAGCTGGGAGAAGAAAGGGTGCAGCTCTGTATACCCTCGAGATTGACAGAAAAGATTATGAAATTTTGTCATGATGGCGCGTCAGGCCATTTGGGTGCT
Organism: Uloborus diversus; assembly: GCF_026930045.1. Taxonomy (NCBI): domain Eukaryota; kingdom Metazoa; phylum Arthropoda; class Arachnida; order Araneae; family Uloboridae; genus Uloborus; species Uloborus diversus. The sequence continues at coordinate 154,618 of NW_026558534.1, read as the reverse complement.
ACAAAGATGAAGGATAAAGTGTTGCGTCATTTTTTTTGGCCGAATTGTTATGCTGAAATTGAGTCGTATGTGAGGGCGTGTGATGCTTGTCAACGCGTAGGAAAGAAAGGTGATCGAAAGAAAGCGCCTTTAAAAATCGTGCCTATCATTTCAGAACCGTTTGCGGTCATAAATATAGATGCTGTGGGAGTTTTGCCCTTATCAAAAAATGGGAACAAATATCTAATAACGTCCATCTGTATGGCCTCAAAATATCCTGACGCTGTACCCTGTGGCCGATATTAAGTCCCCGAATGTAATTGATGCCTTGTTAAAAACGTTCTCCAGGACTGGGTTCCCTCGGGAAGTGCAAAGCGATCTAGGGCGCTCCTTCACCAGTTTATTAACGACAGAATTCTTTGACAGGTTTGGAATAAAGGTTAGACCACAGTTTCTATTTGTCACCCGTCATCAAATCCGGTTGAAAGGATGCATTCTTCCATCAAACGTATATTAAAAGCATTATGCGTGGAATCGGGAGAAGACTGGGAAAAAAATTTACCGTTGGCTTTATTTGCCCTCCGTTCAGTAAATCATGAGAGTACAGGATTTAGCCCAGCCGAGCTCGTTCATGGGAAAAATTTGAGGACTCCGCAAACTTTGCTCTATGAGAATTGGATGGTGCCAGAAGAATCTGACCCCAAATGTAGTAGAGTACATTCTAAATTTGACCAACCGTTTGAAAAGATGTCAGGATTTGGCGGTAGAAAAGATGAGTGAAATGCAGGTACGAAGAAAGGCTTGGTATGACAAGAATGCTGTGAATAGGCAATTTAAGGTGGGCGATCAGGTATTAGTACTGGCGACAAATAAAGCGAATAAAATGGCAGTAAACTGGATAGGTCCAGGAGTAGTTACGAGCAAAATATCGGAAACTAACTATGTTGTCGACGTCCCTGAGAGAAGGGACAAAGGCACCATTTATCATGTGAATTTACTAAAACCATATCATAAGCGCCCCGAGCGAGTAAATTTAATAATGGAGGAGGAAGTAGAAGATGTGGAACCAAGAGGCGGAAATCCCTTATCCCTTGCCAGACCCTACCCATTTTGATCTCCAAGAGATGCTTCGGGCGAGCAATTTAGAGAAGCGAGCAACCGAAGAACAAATAGACCAACTAGGAAGAGTGCTTCAGAAACATAGAAGGGTGTTTTCATCGGAACCTGGGAGTACTAAATTGGTCACTATGGACATTGAGCTGACCAGCGCCGACCCCGTGAGAGCGCGAGCTTATAGAATGTCTCCGCGGCAAACGGAAATATTGCGCGAGGAAATAAAAAGACTTCTAGATCTGGGAATTGTGGAAATCGGGCAGTCAGATTATACCAGTCCCCTAATTTTGGTGGAGGTACCTGGGAAAGATCCCCGACCTTGTGTTGACTATCGAAAATTGAACAAGATTACTCGCACAGAATTTTTCTCCCATTACCAAATGTTGAGGAGGTGGTTGAGCGCGTGAGTGCTGCTCCATACATCACGCTAATGGATTTGACCAAGGGGTATTTTCAAATTCCGCTGACAGAAAGGGCAAGTAGGTACGCTGCTTTTGTCACTCCTTTTGGTACATACCGGCCGAAAAAAATGATGTTCGGGCTTTTGAATGGACCCTTTTATTTTGTCAAGCTTTTATCTCAAGTGTTGGACGGTCTAGAGTATTGCACAGCAGTGTACATTGATGACATAGCCATCTATTCACCGACGTGGGAGCAGCATATGACGGATATAAGCACGGTGTTGGAAAGGTTAGGCAGGGCTGAGCTAACGGTTAAGCCATCTAAGTGTCGGTTCGCGAAAGATTGGATAAAATTTTTGGGGTCACGACGTGGGTTCGGGGAAAAGATCTCCTAGCGAAGCGAAGGTGAAAGCCGTGCAAGATTTTCCCACCCCCACTAACAAAACACAGGTGCGATCGTTCCTCGGACTGGTAGGATATTACAGCAGGTATATCCCTAACTACTCCAAGATAGCAGCCCCCCTAACGAGTGCGTTGAAAGGGGCGGATTAGGAAAGAAAAGGTAGTTTGGACAGAGGAATGTGAGGAGGCGTTCCAAATTCTAAAGGGAAGTTTGTTGAAAAGCCCCGTTCTGTTTGCACCTGATTTCTCTAAAGAATTCGTCCTTCAAACTGACGCAAGTGACAATGGGATGGGGATAGTTTTAGCTTAGATCTCTGACGGGGAAGAACACCCTGTTGTTTACCTCAGTAAAAAGTTTTCTAGAGCCGAAAAAAAACTATAGCGTTGTTGAAAAAGAGTTAGCCGCTGTAATTTTTGGATTGAAAAAACTTGATCACTATTTAAATGGCCAAAAATTTAAAAATCCAAACCGATCATAACCCCCTCACTTTTCTGAGGGAAAGGATGGGAACTAATGCTAGGCTTACTCGTTGGGCATTGTGTTTGCAGCAGTACAATTTTGAAATCGAGCATAAGCCGGGAAAATTAAACGGAAACGCGGACGCGCCTTAGTAGACGGGACCCATAACAATCCCCGAGGCTATTTGTAAATAATCGCGGTAATTAACAGACTATGTGGGTTTTTAATTGCCATACATCGCTTCTTTTTTTTTTTTTTTTTTGAAATTGGTATTTTTTATCGTTTTTTTTTATTTTTTTTATTTTTTTGGTCGTCGAATAAAATTGAAAATTTATTTTGGGTTAAATTTTTTGTTTTGTGGGTAACATATGTGAAAAACTTTTAGATCACTTAATTTTTCTGTAAGCTACTGAAATTTTAAAGTTCTGGACGGCAGAAAAAATCATTAAGGAATATGATGCACTTCCAAACTGGATTAAGTGACGCAGGTTATGCTTGTAAAATTTTGTCTTTGACGAACTTAATTTGAAGAGAGTTGGCAGACTTGAAAACCTAAGGTTGGTTCACGCGTCGGATGTCTGTACTCTTTAATTGGGTTTGTTTTTCGAATTTGTAGCTGCCTTTTCTGGAGTCGAGTTCTCTGACCAATGGACACCCGCGTCTTCCTAAATTTGATGTGGTTGCACATGCAAATTTTTCTCTCAAGGGGGGAGGAGCTGTGGCATCTTCAGTCCTGTGCCCTTTTTGATGCCGCGCGTCCATTGTGCGACGGGGGATGCCCGACCCGTACTCTGTGGAACTGACGGACAGCTATTCTTCTTCTACGCCTTTGTGCCTTTGTTGGAATACCGCTTCTAAATAAAGGACTAGACTGTCTGGCACCACTTCGGACAGTTTTAAAACCAGGTGTGACGAGTTTGCCTGACAGCCCTGGACGGTGTCCGACTTTGTCGTTGCCGAAAAACCGCAGACGGGGAGGTGTGCTCCATGTTAATGAGGCGCCGGTCGACCAACGAATCCGGGCCCTGGTTTCTTCTACAAAAACAACGTAGCAGTGTTCGTCACCAAGTTTCCACCAATGGGATATTTTAAGGGGGCTTAGTGGACAAGCCCCGTTCTTCTTCGAAAAAGACCTCGATCCACACTTTTGAAAAAACAGATTGCTCTTGGACTTCACTGAAATAGGTGCCCATAGGCATTCTCCGGTTTCATATGTGGAACCCGTGATTTTTTTTTTGTGATCACCACGAGGCAACTGCGTTTGCCACGAGAAAATTGTAACCCCCATCTGTCATGATTAATCGTTTTTTTATTTTTTTTTTTTCTCTGTAAATAAATTTTTTATTTGTTCCATTTTAAAAGGGGTTTAGTCCTTTTTTGTTCGTGGTGTGACTGGCGTTAAATTGAAAGCTGAATTTTTTTTCAACGCTACTTCTGTGACTCACTACGTCACATGACATTAAATTGGAGTAAAAGGAAGTCATGTGATGCACACATCAGCTCGTTTTCTTCAAGAAAGCTAGCTACCTCTTTGATGGACAATCCAAAAAAATAATTTCGCCTCTGCCAGTGGCACATAACTTCAAAGACATGTGAAAACGGATTATCTGACACTTGGGGAAGTAAACCTATCACACCGCTCTCAACGACTGAGCGAACAGATCACCATTTTGGGATGCTATGCTTTGAAGCTATGCGTAATAAAAATAGAATAAATCAGCTTTTGCAACAAAACAACCAAAACGTGAAATATCTCTTTATTTTTCGCCAGAAGCGGTGAAAATAACGTTTGCAATGATGCTACTCATGAAATTTGATAAAGTATTGATACAATTTTTCGTTATCACAAATAAAAAGAGAAACCTTTGAGGAATAATATATATGATTAGTGAGGTGTGTTTGTTGATTGAGTTAATGTTCTTTTATCGAATGATTTTTCCAGGTTGAGAAGCAGATGCACCAGGAAATGTTGATGTCAGTTCCACTTTACAAGAATGACACGACGGTCACAGACGCTTGGGATGCACTGCAGCCTTACGTGAGTTCACTTAAAAACACACACACTGTTTGTGTATGAATGTATAATTGATCATTTTAATCATATGTCTTCAAAAAAAAGGAAATTTACGGAGCAGCGTTAGTAAATTATAATTTCTCTGCGCCGATTTTACAATTGAAAAAACCCGACCATGATAAACAGTCGGAAAATTCGGTTTGGGGTCAAAACTTCGCGGCCTAAACTTCGCCGCATAAAACTTCGCGTGGACAAAACTTCGCGAGGTCAACTTCGCTGATTCATAGCTTCGTGACTTCGCCTAGCCAGAACTTTGCGCGCGCGCGTAGGTAGAACTTCACGCATTCAAAAAATGAACTTCAATAAACATATCATATAAACTTAGCTAAAAAGTAAAAATGTATCTTTTTTTCGGGGGGGGGGGGGTTATCGTTTAATGATTTCCAAGAACGCATTAGACACACTCTACATAAAGAACTTAATTTTTCATAATGAAATTACTTGATTGCTAGTTAACTGTGTAAATCCTGAATGAATTGAAGTATAGCAAGTTAATGAAGTAATAAATTGATACGGATTTGAAGTTTAAATAAAGATCAATTTATCACTTTTTTCGAAAACGATGAGTTGGTTTTATAATAACAATTTAATGTTCTATAGTTAACTACATTCTATAACTAACGTACATAGTTTTTTTTGTGCAAAGTTTTGTACGCATGAAATTTCGATTGCGCGAAGTTTTGCCCACGCGAAGTTTTGACTGCAAAGTATAGACACGTTTAGTGGTGACGTCAGGGGTTGCCAGAAACTCGGGGAAGTTTCCAATCATGCCGTTGCTATGCGCGTTGCTAAGGAAGAAACAACATAGGATCTTCGTACGAATAGGGTTAGAGCGATGTTTAATTGATGGTTTCTTGCCAATTAAATGCTTAAATAATTTTTTTAGTGGTTTCAAGTTACATATAAGCCACCTGTAGACATCATTTGACGAATATCGATAGTTTTTACATGTGAATCGGGTTAAAATTCGGCAAAACATAGACTTATGTGGAATACAAGTGTGTTTTCTAGAGTTATACACTCTTCTTATTGTTATTTCTTTTTCTTTGGGTGGAGGGGAACAGCTCCGCCATTTGAAAGGGTCTGGAAAGACATTGCCCCCCCTCCCCCCGCTTTCGGAAAATTGCTGTATTTCTATAAATTTTGCGCAATTTTTTGTCTTTCGATGCAATATGCATTTACTGTATATTGATTTAACCCCCCCACCCCCCCCCTTTGCAGAAAAATTTGAAATGACGATATTTTTTTTTGAATCCTGTTTAAAGTTTTCTAAGAATTTGATTATAATTATTTTCTTCAGGCGGGATTTTTTTTTTAATGGTATAAGTAATTTTTTGTTTGGGGAAGGAGAATTTTTCACTTTTCTCGATTGTGATGCTTGTTTGCATTGAAATTATTTTTTTTCGAATGGGAGGGGGGATGCTAGGTTACATTGTCCTTATTCTAATGCGAGTTTGATTGGGGACATTTTAGTTTAAAAGTTTTTCTTCTGTGAGAACACACACGTAATTTAAGTTAAACTCCAATTGAGCTCTATTCCGAATAGGAATAAAAACTAGCTTGAAGAAAATTGATAAAATTCCCATTGAACCTAGAAAAAAACTAATATGTATATCCTTGTCTCCCCCCCCCCCAAAGAGCAATTACTTAAAATTACGCGCAGCAAGAAGAAATATCCCCTCTCCCCGAAGAAAAAAAGAATTTAATTGAACTATGCATTGCAAATAGTAGAACAAACTGAAATTTTCAATGTATATTTATGTATATTGATACAAAAAATATGTATAACAAGTAGAGTAAAGTAAAAAATCCCCCGACTCGGAATCCAAAGAAAAAATGATTAAAATACTCGTGACAATTTGAAGAAAACACGCAATTCTCCCTTTCCCCCAAAGAGCCCGAAGGAATGGAGTTTCATTAAAATATGCATTATTACTGGAACAAATGCAGAAAAATTCTCCCCCCCCCCCCTCCAGGTATCGCTGACTAGGCTGACATGGTCTCTCGTCTTCTAAAGAAAAGAATGCATACAATTCAATTAAAACTACTCCTCTTCCTAAAAAAAAATAATAATAATTAAATTTCGCTCTAAACTTTAAAAGAAAAATCTCCCCCCCCCCCCCCAAGTAATGATATTTCAAATTTCCTAGAAGGGTACGTGCAAAAAGGAAAAAGTCAATGTACGAGTATGTTGCGTCGAAAAACAGCAAAAATTACGCCAAATTTATAGAAATACAGTTATTTTCCAAAAGGCATGAGAGGGGCAACACCTCTCCTGACCCTCTCAAATGTCGGACCTGTCCCCCTCTCCCCCCAACGAAAAAGAAATAACAATAAGAAGAGTGTATAACTCTAGAAAACACACTTGTATTCCACATAATTCTATGTTTTGCCGAATTTTAACCCGATTCACATGTAAAAATTATCGATACTCGTCAAATGATGTCTACAGGTGGCTTATATGTAACTTGAAACCACTAAAAAAATTATTTAGACCATTTAATTGCCAAAAAACTATCAATTAAACATCGCTCTAACCCTATTCCTACGAAGATCCTATGCTGAGTCTACCTTAGCAACGCGCATAGCAACGGCATGATTGGAAACTTCCCCGTGTTTCTGGCAACCCCTGACGTCACACTAAACGTGTCTATTGTCCGGCGAAATTACGGCCGCGAAGTTTTGACCCATTACCGGAAAATTCATAATTAGTGTGCCAGAAACTTGGTGAGAATTTAAAAATTTTGCTTTTTAAAATTGCTGCCTGTTAATTTTTTTTTTCTTGTGCATTTTTTACATAGATGTAAAGTTTCTGCTCCCATATTTCCAATAATCCACTTTATCTAATTTGAAATGACACAAATGTAACTGATTTTCTCTAAATGCGGTACTTTAGATGTTCCCCTATCATGCTTAGTGGGAAACTACAATTTAGAGGTTTTAATACTCTAAGTACTGAACTGGAGGTCTCTGCAAATCTGATCTGGAGAGAATGTTTTTTCAGTGACGTCAGTGATTCTGACGTCATCACGATTACGATGATGGAAATTGGACAAGTTCGATACACCACGCATTGTACTCATTGTACAATTGAAAAACTCAAATTATGAACTTAGAAGTTTTGGAAGGATTTTCAGATTTTGTGAGCATATTGGAATTTTTAAATTGTACATTTGTCACCGAAGTAATCCTCGGGGGAAAAAACGTAGTTTCTTTTTGAAATAGAAGTCACTGTCATTGCAAACACTTACAGGAAGCATTAAACTACAATTTTCGAAGAGGTAACAGAACGATAATTTAAGCATGGTTATTTACTTATTTGCTTCCTTAACCACTTAACAAAAATGGTGCTTTATACCTGGTCCGCGGGCTGAATTCGGCCAGTTAAGTTAATTCAAGTGATCAGCTGTTATGTTCATTGTTAGGAACTTAAAACTAGGCTCTGGCACATTTCAAAAACTGATCATTTTCGTTGGTATTAGGAATGATTGTGGCAAGTTTGGAGCTTGAAATTTGTTAAAGAAATATAGATGGAAACTTTGTATTTATAAAATAAAGTTGTAGTAATGGTAACAACTTTCCTGTGTTGCCATTTTCTCGTGTTTTCCTGTGTTAGCTGGAGAACAGAAAAACTTTATTTAAATTTAGTATATGTTCTGGCTCGCGAGGTTCATTTTAATATCAAATGCTGCCTGCCATTGGGTAAAAAGAAGGTAGAGCACCACCGACTTGCCAGTTTTGTTTTCCATGGTCTTATTTAATTAAAAAATATGTAAGCAGTTTAGAAACAAATTTTAGACTCAAATCAACTGTATAAATATATGCAGCCGAAAATGCTGCAAATACAGTGGCCACCGCTTATATAAATCATGTTTGTTCTGAACAGTTTTGATTCCATAATGCGTCTGATTCAATAAAGCTGGATTTTTTAATGTTTTTGACAATTTGATTCATTACAACGGTTGATTTAATTTACCACTGATTCAATTAAACGGCGTCCACTGTATTTGTATATTCTGATTGATGCAAAGTTTTAATCAATGGTGTCTTAGCAGCTCTGAAGCGCCCAAAGAGTGTTTGAGCAAAACTCTCCAAAGTGTGGTCAAATTTCTACATTTTATGTACTCTATTATTTATAACTTTATGTGTTTAATTAAATATTTCCGCAAAACTTTTCGTAGTACCACACTAAAAGCTGACAGTTTCAATGCTTGAAAATTATTTTTAAAAACACCTGGGAATTTTTTGCATATACTGCTTTTGAAAAAGTCTTATTACCTTGAGGTGACCCTGCTTTTTCATGCACTCCAACGTTTAAAATTCATAGTTATGAAGACAAAGCTCCTGCTCATACCGCTGTTGCTCATTTCAGTTCAAGTGCTGCGGAATCGCCGTCAACTACGACCAGAGCCAGGAGGTGTGGAAGCGGAACTCCAACTTCCAGAGCAGTGACAAACGGGTGCCGGAATCCTGCTGCCGGAGAAGAGATCAGGCCTCAGTTCGGCAGTGCCAGGGAGACCCCGGAAACTACGCACACGACAAGGTCAGTGCAACCCCTGAAAACGCTAATTTATAATCCTGAAAGCAAAAATAAACTAGGGTAACGGCATCAATAACAGACATGCTTAAGACATCGCTCTCAGATTACTTCAATTTTCTGAGCCTTTTAATGCATTTAGACTTTTAAAACTGTTTTTCTCTCATGCAACTACATCTCATCCAACGTTTGGCTGCTTCTGGATCCGAACCCCCCCCCCCCCCCCAGTAACAGACAAAGAAAATTCTGAAGATACCCAGTAACAGATAGGATGAGGAAAGAATGAGTCATGGGTAGAATTCCCATTTACTCTTCAAAAATGCAAGTTCTTTAAGTAATAAAACTTCTTCATTTTTAGATCTAAAACATGATTAAATTCAAATAAAACTGAAACACCAGGAGACCTCGTGGTGTCTGTTCATCACCTACCACCGCTGTCTCGGAAATACTAGAGCCGCTATATAGATAGGCCGACGCATCAGCTTAAGTTTAGCCATTTTGGATCGGATTTTTCATTGTTGCATTGCTAGGGTTACCACAGCAAAGTTTCGGATTTCGCCAAATTTGCAGAAAATAATACTTTATTTTATAATCAATTCACGTGCCGCTAATAATCGCTCGCAGTGAACAATCACCAAACACGATAACTCGCCAGAAAAGACAACCACTCAAACACGCGCTCCGATCCAAAAAGGCTGATGCGTCGGCTCGTATATATATAAGGGCCTTAGGAAATACCAACTGGCTCATAAAATTCACACTGATAACACTAGAGGGTTGTATCGTATTCATAGGTCGCAGCAACATCCGTTTTACCCGCCTGAAATTCTTATTATTTAAATCCAAACTTACAACTATCATTTACTGGACCCTTGTCTGTTACTGGTGCCGTTACCTTATGGCTTAAGAGGCCTTCCTCGCAATTCCAGACACCCTGAAACTTAAAATTTTTCAAAGTAGTTGCATACACAAAACCAGTCTTATTATTTTGGAAGAGAAAAAAAGTGATGCGGAGTCGTAAAAATTCTATAATTTTTTCAGGAACAAATACTGTCGAACTCATTTAATACGATCACGTTTAATACGAAATCACGGCTAAGACGAACATTTCGTTCGTTAAGTTTGATTTTCTCTTTAATTACATTAAAAATTTCCCGTATAATACGTACACATTAAATTGAAAGTATTAGCTAAAACAAACAAAAATTTTAGACCTCTTTACTTAAAATGTTCGTGGTTGAAGACTGTAATATTCTATTTAGACATTAGACACCTTTATTTCTTAGGTCCCATTGTGTACCAGAAGAAAATATTAAAACTTTTGCATAGATAATAAAGCATTTGTTTACCTATGGACATTTCAATTTACTCGGAGTTAAAGTTGTTCATCTTCCGTTGTGGGTTATAACCTAAGAGCAGGAAATAAAATGGAGGGATTTTCTTTTTAATTACATTAAAAATTTCACGTATAATTCGTACACATTAAATTGAAAATATCAGCCAAAACGAACAAAAATTTTAGACCTCTTTACTTAAAATGTTAATGGTTGAATACTGTAATATTCTTTTTTTTTAGAAACATTTCAATTTACTCGGAGATAAAGCTGTTTATCTTCCGTTGTGGACTACAACCTATTCCACTATTAGTGATTATGATCTTTCTTTTTCAAAATTCTCCATAAACATTCATATATAAGAAATAAGTAATTTTTTTCGCAATGCACTAACAGGTTACAATGTGTGTATTAGTAGCAATATTTTTTATATTTAGGTAAGCATTCCTTCGTTTTTTCACAGTATCAATCATTTAGGGTTGTTACGAATAACGCTTAATGCGAACAAATTCGTGGATCTCTGCCATTTCGTATTAACCGAGTTCAACTGTATACGAAAAAAATACGCAACCAAGGTAACCAATCAGGCGTCAGACAGTTAAAATTTCAAGGAAGAAAGTTATTGCAGCCAATTTAAGTAGAAAAAAAATCTTTTAGAAACTTATTTTTCAAAAAAATATTCCGAACTGTTCGTTAGCTTGGCAAAATAGATTGTTCATCTTCACTGGTAGGTCTACCCTACCAGTAAAATTGAAAATTGATCTTCTAAAATTGATAAATATATTTAAAAAATATTTTAATATGGGTATCAATTTTTCAAAGCTACTTAGATTATCATATGCTTTCTTCAGAGATTTTTTTTTTCCTGTATACAAGGTGTTCGATTTAGCCAGCAAAACCTCTATTTTCGCAACCGTTAGTGCTAGATGCATACTTCCAATTACAAAAACGTTCAAAATCAAGACATTGAAAATTTGAAGCAAAAATAAAAATGAGTCAAGAAATGCAAAATGTAACTTATTATACGACCCTAGGTCCCCTAACTTAAATATAGGGAAATGATCTCCATTGAAATATAATTCCAACACAAAAAGTTTTTCATTAGTAAGACCAATATTCACCGAGATATGAAACGCAACGTTTTGTGACTTACACCACTTTACACTAGCCGTCAAAAACCATCTTTCAAGGGAAAATATAGCAGTTAACAAGTGTTTAAAATTATATATGTGCAGACTGTGGTATTTCAAATCGTTCGAGGTGTTGCAGAGTGTTTTTGCGTATCACGGCATAATATTTGCATGAATTTTTGAGTAGCAAAGAAAAATATGAATACCTTGTTTTTTTTCTTTGGCGACTTGTCATTCTTCTGAAAGGTCGATAAGTTCCAATCTTATTTTTCTGAATAGTCCCTTAAAACTTTGAACCGGAATATCTCCTTGAGTTTTGGTCGCACAAATGTCAAATTTTTTTGTGTTAGTAACATCTTTCAATGGAGATAATTTCTCTAAATGTACGTTTGGGGACCTAGGGCCTGTATAAAAAATTAAATATCAGTATTTTTTGACACATTTTTATTTTTGCTTCAAAACTTTCAATACCTAAATTCTGCATCTGATTTTGAACCATTTTTGCAATATGCGTCTAGGACTAAGGGTTGCGAAAATAGAGGTTTTGCTGGTTAAAACGGAACAACCTGTATAGCTAAAATGGATAGGTGGAGGTAAAAACAGAGTAAATCTTTTACTGTCCCCTTGCCCCACATTCCACTATACATAGCGTCCCGAATTCAGAACTTTGAACTCTTGTCACTTTACTGAAAAGTTAAGATCAATAACCCCAAGTTGGACATTTTTTTAAAAATCAACAATTGGTCATTTTCAAAAGCGATAGTTAACCCCTTCAGACCTGGTGTCCGGTAAACCGGACATACACTTTAAACAGCTGCTAATCATTTGATAATTGGTTCAATTAATTGATTTTTTTTTTTTTTTTTTTTTGTAGTTGACTCTTTACATTCTGCTTATTATAATCTGTGAAATAATTTTTCGTTTTTGGGATTGACAACACTGACATATAAGGATTTAGAGATAGAGAGTGGCTCATTTTTCCAACCATAGGATTTTTATGTGAAAAGCGAGGTTTTTTTTCCTGATTTTTAAAAAAAATTAACCTTTAATTAATCGTTTCAAACCCTTATATTATGTTTTATCATTGTTTGTAGAACATTTTATAATGAAGTTTGTTCGGTATTTTATCGTTTTTTGAATATGAAATATTGTTTCAAAAATATAAGTCCGGAATATTGGACGGTGTGATAACTCTTTTAATCTTTCTCCTACAAACTCGAAATTTCAAACACCCTTTACCATAGTACACTGTGTACCCAAATATCAACATTTTTGGTCCAATATTTCATAATTCCGACTGAAGGGGTTAAATTAAAAGTTGCCATTTACTCCTTTTAGGTAGAAAAACTGGTTTCTTCCTTTAAAGTTCACCATGGGGTTTTGACCTTGGAAAGGCAATCAAAAACACGTAACCTAAATATAGTTGAACTCTGCAATAAGTGGAAGGAAAACTTCAAAATCGTTTTTTTTTTACGATATTTTTATTTGTTTATTTATTTGTTTGATTTTCTACAATATTTCTCAGTCTTATAAACCCACTTTTAAGAACATTTTTTTCCTCTTGAACTTGACACAATCTAGAATTTTGGATTGATCCGCAATCTTGATTTTCAAGCGGAGAAAATTTTGTTTTAAATTTTATGAGATAGTTTGGTTTAATTCGGTTAAATGTTTTCCAGCAGCGAAGCATATCTATAGGAAAGTGTATTCTTAACTAATCTAAGCTGTTCTCCAGTGGTGTATGTTGATAAAATCTGGATGATAAGCCATTCGAAGTGGTAACATGTTCAACAAAGTTAATTTACGAATATTTTTCAACCATCAGAACCCGCACGGCGATGCCTGTGCTAAGAATTTAAAGGAAGTCCTTTGAATAAATAAAAATCTAACCCCCCCTCCTCCCCCCCCCCCCCTCCTTCTGATGTAAAATGATAATTTTTGCGGGAATTTTTTTTCAAAAAACCTATAAAAAATGATAAATTAATATTTAATCATGTTAAATATGTAAGAAATAATACCTACCGCCTATAAATTTTTAGATAATTCCTTGAGTAACTTAATGAACAAACCAGCGTTATTATAGCACGCATTGCAAAAATATTAGGTGCAGCAGTTTTGGATTTTCAAGGATTCCCTTTCTCAGTGCATGAAATTGAGAACTTTGGGACGCGACTGCCAGTCATAATGTGAATGTACCGAAGTTCGAGGTTTGTTGCGCTTGTAAATGGTATCTGCCTGTCATCACGAAACATGTGTCTACAACTTCTTTGCTATTAGTGCGGTTTTTATTAATTGATTGATTAAATATATTTTTGGCCAATTAAGATTATTTATTGATTTCACTTTGCTGTGATTTGACGGTCTCTTTCTGTTGTTTTTGTGTGATTAGTATATAGCAAGTCATGATTTTTTTTTTTTTTTTTTTTTGAGTAATCATGATTGCTAATTGTTTTCACTTGACCGTCCTTGGCGTTATGCTTCCTTTTTCAACCCCACCGTCCTCTGCCCCCATGCGCGACTCCTCCCGTTAGCCACTTCTGCTAGTCGGTGGTGTCCATATCCTACACGCTTGCACGCTCATACACATACACACTCACACAGCTACACACGCGCCAACGTGCATACACACAGGTCTACGCACATACACAAGCCTACACAACATATACGTGCGTACATAACTGTACGCACGTAACCGCCCAAGAGGAGGGACAGGAGCCGTTTCTAGAAACAAGTGACTAGGGTAGTAACCAATAAGTAGGGTCCTGTCCTCAACTCGTGATTGCGAAAAACATAATTTGAATTTAAAATTTCAGAATTCAAATTAATTATAAACATTTTTTTTCTGAAGAAAATTTGTTTCACATCTTACAGATTCACTTTCTTTTCGTATTGCATTTTTAATTTAAATTTATTGAGTTATTCCTTTATTTTTATTTATTTATTATTATTTATTTGCAAATGATTTTTTTTTTTTTTTTTTGTATTTTATAGTAATTCTTTTCTTTCTTTCGTAGATGTTATTTACATGAGTTTTATGGATGCTGTATACCTTGGAAATTTAAATAAAATCATTCGCGCATATTTCAAATAATAAAAAGTTGTGATTAAAATTGTCTTTGGAGCTGTCCATAAAAAAATTAACCTTTTTTTTCAGCAATTTGACCTTCTCACTCCCTCGTTGTGACAAAGTGTCACACTATGCTTTGCTCCCTCCTTCCTCTTTGTCACACGTCACGAAAATTTTCACAGGCATATTTTTTATTAAAAAAAAATGCGTGCTGTCGTCTTTCTTGATACCCCCCTCCCACCCTTTTTGACAAACTCTTGCAGTATGCGGACCCCCCCCCCCCCTCAAAGTGTGATATCAATTGTGGACGATCCATTTTGTTGACATTACTTTCTAATTTGGTTTTTGAGGATGGTCCTTATTGTAATGGTATTTTTTTAATTTTATTGTTTTTATCATGCAGGTATTAATTACATCCTTTTGCCATATTTATGATGCCCAGCACACAAACACACTACAAATTTTACTACACGCCTTTTCTCAACATTATTGAAACGTTCCATTGGAGTGTTAATAAACACTCATGTAGAGCATATAGAGTAAAGAAATATACATAGAGAGACCCCGTCTATGGTAAACATTAGATGAAATTGAAGCCGGAATTATGGGATACAGCGGTGCAATGATGGACGGGGTTATGATAACGTGATCGCTTTGCGAAAATAGTTTTTCAACAATCTCGCAAAGGGACCGAATCAAGTAGTTGGCGGATTGGTTTGCATTTTAATTCATGTTTTAATGCAATTTAGAAAACGTGCCTCATAAAGTTGCATTAATATCTAAGTTTAAATTATAATTTATTAAAATCTAAGATTAAATTAAGTTTAAGTTTAAATTAAATAATAAATAACTAAGTTTAAGTTTAAATTAAATAATAAATAACTAAGTTTAAGTTTAAATTAAATAATAAATAACTAAGTTTAATTTTAAATTAAAAATTAAAAAATACAAAAGTTAATTGAGATTGAGTAATGGAATGTTTTTAACCAAGATGTACCTCAAGATACTTAGCAAGGAGCTAAGGATCTTGGGATACAGCGGTGTAACTTCCGGCTTCAATTTCTTAGTATAGCGGGGCCTCTCTATGTAATTTCTTTACTCTATGTATATATAATAGTGAATTCACTGATGGAGTATCGCTCTGACGTCACCAACAATGAAACTCGTGCCATAGCATGATAATTTAATAATATTTTTTTGGCATTGTCTGACATCCAGGGAAATGCTTTATTTTGACGAGGCTGAATTGGATCCGGTAACTTGACTGCTTTACTGGTCATTTTAGAAGAATGAAGAAACGGAAATGTATTCAACAATGAACGCTATCTACTGGAGTTTAGTGTTACTCCACTGGAGTTAGGGTTAAAGTTTCAACGATCAAAATATCGCCAAACAGGCAATGGCTTCGTTCAAATGTAGAAGCAATTTTCACCCGTCACACTTTGACGGGCAACTTTCTAGTAATTAATCTATATATATAAATGGCTACTTCTGTATGTATGTATGTATGTTCGGGATAAACTTCAAAACTACTGGACGGATTTTAACCATTTTTTCACCATAGGTAGCTACATAATCAGAAAGTAACATAGGCCATAATTTATTTCTAAAAAACTTAGTTTCAAAAAGTTATGATGGAAAACAGTAAATTTCATGTCATTTCCCCATTAAATGATTAAATATAAAACCAATTGTTACAAAAATTCGTTGCCTTGCAACATCAATACCAATAGTAATCATATTGAAAGTTTTGAATCAAGGCTTCTCCGGAGCAAACATGAGTTTAAAGTCATTTAAACATTTGGAAACTCTACTTTTTGCACACTTAGGGAAACATATTAGAGAGGTTTTTTTTTTTTTTTTTTCTTTTTGTGTGTGTGTACTAGTTAATTAAGTAGACAAAGCGCAATTTTTTTTTCTTTTTTTTTTCGTGATCTTTGTTTTTGTTAGTTCATATTTTGGAAATTCTTCAAATTTGTATATGCTTCAATTCGTACTTTTGTTTCTAAATGAATACTCGTTCGTTCTTTATACTTATTGCTGTTTTACTTTTATGGCTAAGGAAGAAGCTCGATTGTTAATCACGCGGTGTGTTTTGAGTTCTTTCAGTTAAAACAGAAAAAGAAAGAAAGTAGCGATTGTTTCTCACAATTATTACTGACCCAGGCAATGCAGGGTATTTTTGCTAGTAACAGAATAAAATGGAAGCAAAGGGTAACTTTCTTTGTTCTTTCTTCAGGACTGCTACATGGAGATGAAGGACTTTGTGAAGAACCACGCCCTCATCCTTGGTGGGATCGGCATCGGGATCGCCTGCCTCCTGGTAAGTGTCGATTCTCCGATAGCTGTGCCGTTGCTTCTGCAAGATATTTGCAGGGTCTTCCAAAAATGACTGATACATTTGAAAAAAATCAATAAAAACTAAACAGAAATATACCGTTAGACTAGTATATAACGATAGAAATACACCGTTTGTTGCATTATGCTTGGAACAACAGTAAATTTTTAGGCAGACAAACTTTCAAAATTATTTACAATGTTCCTTAACAGATGACGCTGCAGGTATCTTAAAAGGTATAAAAGGAAACGGAGTCTGTAAGATGGCCCAAAAGGACCTGTATATTTGAAAAATCAATGAAAAACTAAACGGGCAGCGACAGAAATACACTGTTTACTTGCAATATGCTTGGAAAAAACAGTAAATTTTCAGACATACACACCAGCAGCCAGCTCTAAATACCTGCATCACCATCTGTTGAGGAACATTGTAACTAATTTTGAAAGTCTGTCTGTCTGAAAATTAAATTTGTTGCTGTCCCAAGCATAACGCAACAATTTTCTAGCGTTGTCCATTTAGTTTTTATTGTTTTTTCGAATGTCACTTTGGAACACCCTGTATTTGAACTATACGAAGCTGTGCGAGTAAACCTGGCATGACTATGATTTCCGAGTTCGTCCTTGTTGTTCGCATAGCCTCCTATAGCCCTACTTTCCTGAATTTAAATTCAGTAGGGTAACAGGCATGCTTAAGACATCGCTCTCAGATTCACTCAATTTAATGAGCCTTTTAAAATATTTAGACTTTTCAATATTTTTCTCTCGTGCAACTACATCTCATCTAAGATTTGGCTGCTTCTGAATCCTCTGAATGAGTTCATTCTATTTTTACTTGCTCATTTCAAAAAAAGGTTAGACCCCCCAGTAACAGACACCCAGAATCTGATGATACCCAGGAACAGACAGTCTAAAAGGATGAGTAACAGAGAGGATAATAAAAGCATGATTAATAGACAAAATTTCCTTTTTGTCTTCATAATTTGCAAAAATTCTATTTTTTTTTAAATCTAAAGCCTTTGCCATTTAAATACCAACTGGCTCATGAAATTCACTCTAATAACACTAGATGGCTTCACCGTAGTCATGGGCCACAGCAACATTCGTTTTACCCGCCTAAAAGACTTATTATTTAAAGCCAATCTTATGACTTTCTGTTACTGGTGGCCACGTATTTTCCTGCAAAATCAGATTTAACAAATTGTCCAATTTGTTCACATCTGTTGACAACCAACTCAGATTGGCATGCAGCACTAATAAGTCTGATATGCCCACATCTAATTGGCCAACCAAACAAATATTACTTAGTCCGACCATATCATATTCGTTTTGGCAATCCAATAAGACTAACAAGGGAATAAATTCATCAGCCAAGTTTTTTCATTTGCAACTTGATAGTTCAATCAGATTGAAAGGTACTGCATGTTAGTTCATTTTGTCTGTGTCCAATTGACTAACAAATAAAACCTGTTAATACTTTTATCTGCATCTACTCAGACAGTAGAATTAGATCAACGGGCATCGCCAACTACTCCACTTTGTCTGTGTATCATTCGATAATTCTTTTAAGCTAACAGATCATACCTGTATATTTAAGGGGAGTCAGTACCCTAGATACTTTCAAAAATTCGATTTTTTGATTTTTATATATTTTGAACTTTTAATTTCAATAACTTTTTAATCATATAAACTTCTTGATCGTGCTCATATTAGAAGTAAGTTAAAATAAGCTTTGAAAAAATGTAAACCTATTTTGATGAGGTATGATTTTCCCCTTCAAATTGCAATATCTCGAAATGGTATTTTTGAAACTAAATGTTCCTTTTTCTCAGAAACTAAATTGTGTTAGGCTTTGAAATTTTTACCACACATTCCATGCATCTAATTAAATATACTGAAGTAAATTTTTTCTCATATACGAAAAATACTTTTTTATACAGCTGATTTCGTGTTGCAAAATGGCATTTTCTGAAAAAAAATAGTGACTTACACATTAGAATTTAAAAAAAAAAACCTAAGCTTACTCTCTGTAAAAGTTTACTTCAATATAGAGAAAAGAGTCTACTTCAGGTACAGAAAACATTTCATAATTGTACCTTTAATAGGTTTTCAGAAAAAGGTACATGAACCTGTGCAAATTAACATTGACGGTATAGGGGGGGTACTGACTCTCCTTAAGGTAACGGCACGAGTAACAGACATGCTTAAGACATCGCTCTCAGGCTAACGCAATTTTCTGAGCATTTAAATGTATTTAGACTTTTAAAACTATTTTTCTCTCGTGCAATTACATCTCATCTAAGGTTTGGCTGCTTCTGGATCCTCTGAATGAGCTCATTCTATTTTTTCTTCCTCATTTCTAAAAAAAAAAAGGTTGGACCCCCAGTAACAGACACCGACAATTCTGATGATACCCAGGAACAGACAGTCTAAAAGGATGAGTATCAGAGAGGATAATGAACGGATGATAAAAAGACAGAATTTCCTTTTTCTCTTCGAAATTCTCAAAATTCCCTTTTTTTTATAACTGAAGCCGCATTAAATTTAAATGAACACGAAACACCGGTAGGTCACGTTGGTGGCTGTTCATCACCTTCCACCACTGCCTCGTAACTACCAACTGGCTCATGAAATTCACTCTGATAACACTAAATGGCTTCACCGTAGTCATGAGCCACAGCAACATCCGTTTTACCCGCCTAAAAGGCTTATTATTTAAAGCCAATCTTAATGACTTTCTGTTACTGGTGGCCTTACCCTACGTATTTTCCTGCAAAATTAGATTTAACAAATTGTCCAATTTGTTCACATCTGTTGACAACCAACTCAGATTGGCATTTATCACTAATAAGTCTAATATGCCCACATTTAATTGGCCAAACAAACAAATGTTACTTTTTCCGTCCTAATCATATTCGTTTTGGCAATCCAATAAGACTAACAAGGGAATAAATTCATCAGCCAAGTTTTTTCATTTGCAACTTGATAGTTCAGTTAGATTGAAAGGTGCTGCATGTTGGTTCATTTTGTCTATGTCCAATAGACTAACAAATAAAACCTGTTAATAACTTTTGTCTGCATCGACTTAGACAGTAGAATTAGATCAACAGAGGCATTGTCAATTACTCCACTTTGTCGTTGTACCATTCCATAGTTCTTTTAAGCTAAGGAGCGTACCTGTACATTTAAGGTAACGGCACCAGTAATACACATGTTTAAGACATCGCTCTCAGATTACTTCAATTTTCTGAGCCTATTAATGTGTTTTGACTTTTAAAGCTATTTTTCTATCGTGCAACGACATCTCATATAAGGTTTGGTTGATTCTGGAACCTCTGAATGAGCTCATTCTATTTTTTCTTGCTCATTTCAAAAAAAAAGGCCAGACCCCCAGTAACAGACACCGAAAATCTGATGATACCCAGGAACAGACAGTCTAAAAGGATGAGTAACAGAGAGGATAATGAAAGGACGATTTCCTTCCAAAACTTCCTTTTTCTCTTCAAAATTTGCATAAATTCTATTTTTTAAGATCTAAAATTCAAATGAAGATGAAACACCAGTTGAACTCATGGTAGCTGTTCATCACCTTCCACCACTGCCTCGTAAATACCAAGTGGCTCATGAAATTCACTCTGATAACACTAGATGGCTGCACCGTAGTCATGGGTCACAGCAACATCCGTTTTGCCCGCCTAAAGTCCTTATTTAAATCCAATCTTATGACTGTCTGTTACTGGTGGCCTTATCCTACGTAATTTCCTTAAAAAGCAGATTTAATAAATTGCCCAATAAAATGTCAAATTGTTATGTAGCACTAATAAATCTAATATGTCCACATTTAATTAATCAAACAAGTAAATATTGCTTAATCAGACTTTTTCGAGTGCGATTTGACAATCCAATAAGACTAACAAGGTAATAAGTTCATCGGCCAAGTTTTTCATTTGCAACTTGATAGTTCAGTAAGAAAGATACTGCAAAAGTTAGTTCATTTGTCTAAGTCTAATGAACTAGCAAAAAAAACCAGTTAATACTTTTATCTGCATCCACTTTGACAGTAGAATTAGATCAACAGAGAGGTATTGCCAACTACCACACACTTTGTCTGTGTACCATTTGATAATTCATTTAAGCTAACAGATCGTATACCAGTGCATTTCATTTGTTCACATACAATTTAATTTATTGATTTCACACTGTCTAAACGAGCAAGGGAAAAGCTGAAAAATTAAGCTGTCCAATGATCACAAATAGAACTATTATTTCGATCATTTATAGATGTTTCGTTTTTTTACTAAACAACTTGAAAAATTCATTTCCTGACGCAACATAGAAAATGCTTCTGCTCTGTGAAAATGTGATTCTCTGTTCCAGATCGTCGGTATGATGCTGTCCTGTGCTCTGTTC
Source organism: Uloborus diversus (assembly GCF_026930045.1). Lineage (NCBI taxonomy): Eukaryota > Metazoa > Arthropoda > Arachnida > Araneae > Uloboridae > Uloborus > Uloborus diversus. Next base: position 133,377 of record NW_026558534.1, on the reverse strand, counting down.
CTCATGATCAACTGATGTAGTTCAGATCTCGATCATCTTTCGTCATGATTCCACCCAATCGAATGCCATTTCTCGGGACATACTACATCCCCGTGTTGCTGGTTCGAAAAGACTCGCACATCTTCCCATCAGACTACTTGTGACGTCGTCATTACGTCATCCGAGACCAAGACGGATATGTTGAAGCAAAAAACTTTCGACACGCAGGACGTGCCTGTGTCTTCAGGTAGCCCGAAAAAGATAATCTAATTCTTCTGTGCATTTGCCATTTTCATTTTCCTTCAAGCCCAATCCTGAGATGCGATATTGGAAGCATTTCCTGGTTGATCATCAGCGTGTTTTAAAACACCCATGGGTCTCTGAGACGTAGTAAAAGTCCTGTGAGGGCCATGAAAATCTCTTCGGCCAAAACTGATTGATCTAAAAATGCATTGCCGTAACCTTGTAATACTCATCGGAATTTCTAATTCCAAGTCTCAAAACGGTATTGCCTCTGAGGAGTCCTTTTGAGACTTCAAAAGGACTCCTCCCTCATATCTCCTGGTACTAACTGGTTGAACTTCAGAATTTCTTTGTCTAAACATTGTTACCTCAGAGTCCTGTTGAGATTTCAAAGTCCTAAAGCTCAAAACGTTGTTATTTTAGAGTCTGGTTGAGATTTAAATGCACCCAAATCTCTGAACAGTGTTACATTAGAGTATTGTTGAATTTCAAAGTCCCGGGTTTCAGAACATTGCCAACTCTGAGTCCTGTTGAGATTTCAAAGTCCTAAATCTCAAAACATTGTTATTTTAGAGTCCGGTTAAGATTAAATGTACCCAAATCTCGAAACAGTGTTACATTAGAGTACTGTTGAGATTTCAGAGGTCCCGGGTTTCAGGGCATTGCCAACTCTGAGTCCTGTTGAGATTTCAAAGTCCTAAATCTCAAAACATTGTTATTTTAGAGTCCGGTTAAGATTTAAATGTACCCAAATCTCGAAACAGTGTTACATTAGAGTACTGTTGAGATTTCAAAGTACCGGGTTTCAGAACACTGCCAACTCTGAGTCCTGTTGAGATTTCAAAGTCCTAAACCTCAAAAAGGTGTTGCCTCAGATCAATGGTAAGATTTCACAGTTTAGACAAATCTGTCTAAACTGTGTCACGGTTTATCCGTACTTCAGGCCTATTATATCGCAGAGACCCATGGTTAAAAAGCGTAAAGTGAGAGATAATTGCGTCAGAAACATTATATCATCAGCTTATCTCTTTTGTGAAACAGCTTGATCTATCTTTAAAATACAAATTTATGAAACTTGTACATTATTGATAGAGTACCAAAAGAACGTGTTTTCTTGATTTTCTGCGATTTAATTCATTCCAATCTCACTGTGTCCAGTCGTAGTAAAAACTAAGGAAAAAACTAGTTTCAGGAAAGTTACGACTTTTAAAATTCTTAATATCTGTCCTATTAATTGCATTTGCTATGAAACCACATATAAATGAATGATAAAATGAACTAGATTAAATTTGCACGAAGCCTTATTTTCAACTTAGAAAATATTTTGTTTTTTTCTTATTAAGCAACCTTTTCAATGAATTTTGATTAGTTTCTGGAAAGCCAAAACCTTTTATGAATTAAAAAGTGGTTTCTTGTAACCTTGAAACACGTATGTAGGACATTTTTAAAAAGTATGCTTTAATAATGTTGATTTTGGTTTTTATTGCTCTTGTACAGCGGTAAACTTCTTCATTTTAAAGAGAAAAATATCAGGGATTTATAAATCTGCATTTAAACTTGGCAAAGTCATAAAACCTCCTGTGCTCGGAAAACATTTATCGTGCCAAATTATTTCTCAGAGTTTATTGGAAAATTGAACTTGGCTTCTCAAAGATTCTTGGTCCGACCTTGTCGCCAAGGTAGTTTTTTAGTCGTACGGACGACCTGGCGCCCGTAATTTGTAGGACTCTCAGCATACGCAAGTTGAGTTCATGAAATCAAAAAATACCTATTGCAAATGCCTGCAATCAGTGTAGGCATTGTTGGCATTGTTTTGCTCAGTTGGCACATTCAACATCTTGTAGCGTACCGTATTGGCGCCTCCAAAACCCGCTATGTGAATTTGTACAAATTTTTCAGTAAGATGAAAAACGGAATAATTTTCTCTAACTCCAATTTAATGCAATGAATTAATTTTAAAATTTTTTTCCTAATTTTTTTCACCTAATATTATTTCTTTACATAACAAGTTTGGTACTTTTCCGTAGATACGTTATTGGCGCACTTTCTATTCTTGGCCTTTTTTGCCGATTTTAATTTAATTATCGCCATTTGCAAGCTAAAAATTTCGTACATTCAACAACTTTCTAAATTCTAGGGTTACCATTTACTTGTGGGTATCGCCAGTCGCTTTAAGCAATTTTTCTATTGTCGCCGAAGTAGAAAGTAAACACTTGATTTTTTGTTTTTTGTAATCGCTTAAAGGATTTTGAATTTTTTGGCAGAAGAATCAATTCACTGATAGTAGATTTTTGTGACCAATTTGCAGTCTAAAAATATTTGTGAATCAATCAAAAGGGAAAAAATGGAATTTGCTGTTCACAATTTGTTTAAAAAGTGCAACGACGACTAAAAATATAAAAAAACAAAGTGTGTCTTTTCTGTATTATTTACAGTCCAGATAAAATTACTATTAGATCTTTGAGTTTGTGGTCTCTTCGAAGTGACTATAAAAAGTAGTTGCTTTCAGAGTCCAGGTCATAGTGTTTTATTTATTTCTATGTAAAATTGTTATTGTGTCATGTTTCTTTGTTTTTGTATTGAACGCTGTTGAATAAAATCCATCCATCTGTGCGTCATTCAGTCTCTCTCTGGTAACCCGTAATATCTTGGTTTTCATTTTATACCATTGTCCTTACCAAGGAATCACACGCATTGTGTAACAATGAAAATGTTACACAACAATGAATGATTACATTGCTGTGCAACATTTTCATTGTAACACAATTTCTAGGAACACCACTGAAATTTTTGTTACACAACGATGAATGATTTCATTGTCGTGTAACATTTTCATTGTTTCACAATTCATGAGATTCCCGGGTAAAAACAATGAAATCTTTGTTACCGAGCAATGAAAGAATTCATTGTTTTGTAACATTTTCATTGATATGCAGTGCGTGTGATTCTTTGGTAAAAACAATGAAATGCTTGTTGCTCAACAATGAATGATTTCATTGTTGTGCTACAAACATTTCGTTGTTCTTACCCAAATGAATAGTTTTAATTGTTGCGTTACAAACAATGAAAAACGAAGTAGGTATTGATCGAAAGAGCATAGTGAAACAATTTTTTGGATGCTTAAAATAATTGCTCTCGCCTCCCCGTTATTGAGATAAGAGGTATAATAGTCTGTCGAAAGTTTAAGAAAACTCACCAAATGTAAAAACTTGGCGGGAAGTGAAAGTACCACGAGACTTTAAAGGCTGCATGTAGCAGGATATCCATCTGCACAGGGCGTGAAAGAGATATTCCATTATTCACGGAAACTCGCTTCATTTGGCGACTTTTCTAAAAATATCGGAAGACTTGAGGACTTTCTACTTCGATAACGGGGACACGAGGGCAAATAATTTATGCGTCCTGAAACATGTTTTACTACCCTCTTTCAACTGCAGTTTACTTAGATTTTTTTATCTTAACCCATTAATGCCTGACATTTTTTTTTCAAAGATTTTTTGTTTACGGGTTGCAAATAGTGTTTAATAGACAGGAAAAATAATTAAAAAAATCTAATGCAAAAAATAAATGTTTTATTAATAACAGAAAAATTGTCCCTAAAAAGGGACGCTAGGTATCAGAGGGTACATGCTTTTTCAACGACAAATATATTTTTGCCGACGATTTAATACTTGAAAAAAAAAAAAAAGCTTTCCGACTTTGTCATTTTTGTTGAGTTTGGTGTCAGCAAAATGTAAATACTGCATAATTTGCTCAAACCGATTTCTACTCATTGCAGAACTAATTGCTATGTCGTTGACATCAGTTGATGGACTCCAGTAGAATCTCCGCTGGGGCAAGCATGCATATCCACTTGTTAATAGGATAGCCAAGAATAAACGCAACTCCTCTCGCGTTATAGAAGAGTATGTATTGTTTTTTTGTCGAGCATAGAGGGTGCTCTGAAAAACAAATTCATCCAGTATTTCATCTGTAAAAAACTCTTCAAATATTGACACTGGTGTCCATTCAACATTCAAAAAGCTTGGTGTTTCCACATTCCATACATTATTTTTTTTTTTTTACTGATGGATATATCTTTCTTAACCCAATTTCTTTCTGTATTTTTTTTTCTTTATTTTTCTGCGTTTGCTTGGAAGATGCTGCTCAACATCATCACTGTCACTTGACTGACTATCTCCAACACATACTACCTTACCCTGATTAACTTTTCTAATGGTCATTGTAGCAGAAGATTTCAACATTTGACCTGAAAATTGATTAACATCAACTGAGTCATCCGGCCCACTGTATTCGTCAGTAATTTCACTAACTTGTGAAGGTGGACAAATGCATATATCAGCCTCCATGAATTCTTTATCATCAGAGAGCTGTTCCAGAAGTGCTAAGGCTTCTTCAAAGTCAGACAAAACAATCAGAAAATCTCAATAAGTTACTGAAGATTATTAATGTCAAAAAATAACTCAGGTTTCAAAGAAGTTAATTTTTGAAACAGTTAGCTTTTCAAATTTACCTAAGTATTTTTCGAAATTGCAGAAAAAATTGTTACTGAAATATCTTTAAAAAAGGTAGTTTTGTTATTAATTAGTCTTTTTAATTTTTAAAAATAAAACATATTGCCTATTTTTTAGTCTAAAAACATTTAATAACTTCTTCTGAGGCCAATTATGAATTCTAAGCAAGAAACTAGCAACGATTCAACAATGCAGCCTTTACTGCCTAGCGTCCCTTTTTAGGGACGCTCTTAAATTGCTATAAAATCCATAAAATTTTTAAAATCTACAAAAATGCAAGAAAAGGTAAACTGAAATATTGATCAAAGTAACGTATGTATCAAATACAAATTGATTTACTTGTTAAAAATTTTGAAAACTTACTTTTTTATTCTTGACATTGTGAACAATGAAATTCTTCACGAAGATCATAACAAAATGGTTACAGAACACACTTTATAACGATTATGTGCTGCCGTCTGCTAGTAACGAATTGAAACAATACTAAAGTAATAAATGAGCACAATTATTGAGTTGAAATGTTTACTTTTGGGAAATTGAGACACAATTTTTGGACCGTCCCTTAAAAGGGACGCTAGGCATTAATGGGTTTTAATAACGCTGTACCTAATATCCTAGTTAAAGTTAACGTTGTCCTTCGACTAAGTTTTTAGTTGAACTCCATTTACGGAAGACTGCTGTTTAGTAGAAAATTGTTAACTTTAAAAACCTCGTATTCGCCGTCATTTTTTACCGCCTTAACCAATCTTTCAGTCATCATTCTTTCTTAAGCAGTCTTAAGCCATCGTTCAGCCACCATTCTTTCTTAAGCCGTTTTAAGCCATCTTTCAGTCATCATTCTTTCTTAATCCGTTTTAAAGCCATCTTTCAGCCGTTATTCTTTTTTAAACCGTTTCAAGCCATCTTTCAGTCATCCCTTTCTCAATCCGTTTTAAGAAATCTTTCAGCCATCATTCTTTCTTAAACCATCTTAAGCCATCTTTCAGTCATCACTTTCTCAATATGTTTTAAGCCATCTTTAAGCCATCATTCTTTCTTAAACCACCTTAACCCATCTTTCAGTCATATTCTTTCTTAAGCAGTCTTAAGCCATCTTTCAGCCACCATTCTTTCTTAAGCCGTTTTAAGCCATCTTTCAGTCATCACTTTCTCAATCCGTTTTAAACCATCTTTCAGTCAACCGTCTTAAGCCATCTTTCAGTCATCACTTTCTCAATCCGTTTTAAGCCATCTCTCAGCCATTATTCTTCCTTAAACCGTCTTAGTCATCTTTCAGTCATTATTCTTTCTCAAGCCATCTTTCAGCCATCATTCTTTCTTTAGCCATTTAGTCATCAATCTTTTAAAACCATCTTAATTCTTCGGTACCATGGCGATAACAACACTATGTTATGATTATTATTATGATAATTATAACCAGTGTCCGACAAAAAGTGTAAAATCCATGCATCTGTGTATCAATCTGTCCCTCTCTGGTAACCCATAATACCTTAGTTTTCAGCTAATACCATTGTTCTTACCAGAGAATTACACGCAATGCGCAACAATGAAAATGTTACACAACAATGAATGACTCCATTGTTACACAATTCGTGTAACACAATTTCATTGTTACACTATTCGTGTAATCCCCTGATCTTTGGCACCAAGTATAATGTTTACTCTCCATACATGATAAGTTGTCGTTCGCAATTTATTGCTTTTAGAGAGGAATTCGGCGTGACATTGCTGGTTGACGCATTTTACGAGAAAAAACTTAGCTTTTCTGTTTTAAAAAAAGAATGAAACTAAATATTTAAGAAAAACACATTAAATAGTGAAGAAGAAAAATTATTATCTTGACAAAAAATACATTAGTACATTTCTTCAAAACTTAAAACGAAAAATTAATTAAACGTTACATAGCCTATATTTTCAATGAAAATTTTCTTATTCATGTTGAAATGCTTTTTAAGATATCCTATATTTTATATACAGACGTTACTATTATGTTGTTCTGATGAAAAGTACAAGATGTTGATGATGGAAAAAATCTTGAGATTTTTTTAGTATAATTTTATAACACTACGCAATGTAAACTGCGAGTTACGTCTAATCGCGTAAACAAGACCGAACTACAAAAAAAAAGGTTAAAAATAAAAAAAAATACGTTACAGCATACAGAAAAATTAAATTCAGCTTCCAGTGTAAATGTAATCATAGCTACTATGAGAGGTTTACTACTTCCAGCTATCTTATTTCTATTTCAGACTGTTAATCGCAGATAAGGATAAAAACTGAAATCTCTGGATGTCCTAAAGAGATATTTTGAGTTTGCTTATCAGATAAATAGTTTATGTACACAGAGTAATTCAGAAGAGAGCATTAAAACCCTTTATTTATCTAGTCTCATCCATCCGTAATCTTGTAAAAAACAAAAGACAACTGACTAAATCAAAAAAATATTTAATGGAAAATATTTATACAAATATTTACAAAGCGAAGCAATGACACTGCTTCAAGGACTGGATATTTACATCTCACACAAACTGCATTCGTACGAATGACAAATTCAGAATGGGGTACCATAATCCAAGCCGATCCTTCAGCCATTTTGTTTCACACTTTGCTTTAGTAATCAGTAATTGTGTTGTATCACTCTATTGTAGCATCAGTTAAATTTGTAGCTGTAGCGTCTCTTAATATTGCTGTCTCCACATCGAATTTAAATGTTACTATGATTATTACGGTCGCACTTCTTTCCCGGTCGTTTTCGACCAGCCACGTGGATGAAAACGCATCCGATTCACCAACCAGATATCAAGTTCGTCACGTGATTGAGTGGAAAACGTCAGCGAAGTTAATTCAAGGCGTTCTAGATTCGGACTGAAGGTTTAGCTTACGTTTACTATAAATTGTATCATTAGTTATACATTCTAAATATAGTTTGCGGTTACATGCATTTTGTACTTCAAAGTGTCTTCTTTGGGTTACTATAAATATTACAGCGTCAATTATGTATCGTAGAAATAACCTTGATAGTACTTTAGTTCAATGTCTCTATTTAAGGTTACTATAAATTTTTTAGTGTTAATTATATATTGGTTAACTTCGTGGCAACTATAAATATTGAAGTCTCAATGTAGCAATTGCGTTTATCTTTACTAATAATAAAGCTGAGTGTCCCTCTGTCTGTCAGGATCTCTGTGACGCGCATTACGCCTAGACCGTTCGGCCGGTTTTCATGAAATTTTTCACAAAGTTAGTTTGTAGCATGGGGGTGTGCACCTCGAAGCGATTTTTCGAAAATTTGATGTGGTTCTTTTTCTATTCCAATTTTAAGAACAAAACTATCATAAGATGGACGAGTAAATTACGAAATTATCATAACGTGGAATCGTAACATGGGCACAAGCCAGCTGGCGAGGTACGAAATTATCATAACGTGGAACCGTAACGTGGGTACAAGCCAATTGGCGAGAAAATTCACCATTATTCGTAAATATAGAGGCGAACCAAAAGACCTTTTAATTTTACTATTACGGGCAAAGCCGTGCGAGTACCACTAGTATATTATAATTCGACGTCTCTTATTAAGGTTACATACATTTTGCTCCTCACAAATGTCTCCTTAGAGTTACTATAAATATTGCATCATCAGTTTTACACTGTAGCTATTGCATTTTTTTATTATTATAATTCAATATCTCTTTCTAAAGCTACGTACTTTTTGAACCTCGAAGTGTCTTCTTGGTGTGACTATAAATATTGCAACGTCAATTATGTGTCGTAGATATAGCCTCTAATAGTATTTTAGATCGTCTCTATTTAAGGTTGCTATAAATTTTGAAGCGTTAATTTTATATTATCTAACTTATATGCTAAGTTACTGAAGTATCAATGTAGCTATAGTATCTATTAATTTTACAGCTTAAAGGGGTGGATCTTTTCAGCGTCATTATAAATAGTGTCACCCAATATACCTTTTGGGGTTACTACAAATATTACAACGCACAATCACTTTTCTTTTAAACATGCTCATATTAACATTTTTATTTGAAACTAGTGGTAACCGCACGGCTTTGCCCGTTGTAGAAATTTAAAAAGGTCATTTGGTTCGCCTGCATATTTACAAATAATGGATGATGAAATTCTCGCCGCTATGCTATGTTAATTTGCTCGTCCATGTTATAGTGATTCGCTCGGTGAAATATTCTTAAAATTGGAACAAAAAAAGAATAAAACCGAATTTTTGAAAAATCGCTTCGAGACGTTCACCCCTATGCTACGAACTAATTTTGTGCCAGATTTTATGAAAACCGGCCAACAGTCTAAGGCGTTATGCGCGTAGCAGACACAGATCCAGACATACATACTTTCAGCTTTATTATTAGTAAAGATAAAGATAAAGATTAATAAATGGTTTTAAGAGTTTTTATTTAGTAGATATTATTTATTTGGGTGTTTTAAGGAGTATTTACTCTAATTATTGGAATACCAGCGCCAACTGAAATGGTGCTGCATTCTCAAAACTGTGCGCGTTGTATACTTTTTGGAAACTAAAATGGCCGGTTGGATCGACTGATAAGTAACCATTGTGTGGAAAATAAATGTGAGGGAACAGCGCTATAACGCACAAATATACAAAATAAGTTTCATACACGTTATTCAACGCTACAAGAAACTTCTTTATCATTACAGATAATGTTTAACTTTGGAATACAAGCAGTGAAAAATATCGTCTGCTTTCAGAAAGTAATATTTTACCAGCGCCAACTGAGGTGCTGAACTCTCAAAACCGTGCGCATTGTATACTTTTTGGAAACTAAAATGGCCGGTTATATCGACTGATTAGTAACCATTGTGCGGAAAATAAATGTGAGAGAACAGCGTTATAACGCACAAATATACAGCAAAATCAGTTTCATACACGCTATTCAATAACACAAAAAACTTCTTTATCATTACAGAGAATTTTTAGCTTTGGAATACAAGTTGCGAGAAATATCGTCTGCGTTCAAAATGCAATACTGTCAAAAGAAAAAAGAAATAAAACCTAGTAATAAGAGAACGAAATATTATTCAATTGCCATATTTTTTTAATTTATCGTCTGCTTATATTTATTTTTATAATATTTTATAAAAATCTTTTGGTAATTAGTTAGAGTTGTTATTATTTTTTAGAATATTAGAGAGAGAGAGAGTGATTTCAAAGAGCTAGTGGTGAAGGGTTTTATTCTTTTTTAAAATCATATTTATTATCTAACAAAAGAAGTTTGATACACGTTATTCAATGCTATAAAAAATTTCTTTATCATTACAGAGAATTTTTAACCTTGGAATACAAGTAGTGAAAAATATCTTCTGCGTTCAAAATGCAATATTGTTGAAAAATAAAATAAATAAAACATAGTAATAAGAAAACGAAATGTTATTCAATTGCTATATTTTTTAATTTATCGTCTGCTTATATTTATTTTTATGATATTTTATAAATGTGTTTTGGCAACTAGCTAGAGTTACTATTTTTTAAGAATATTAGAGAGAGCGATTTCAAGGAGCCTAGAGGTGAATAATTTTATTCTTTTTTAAGGTCATATTTAATGTACTATTGTGATGAGTTTTTCGAAACACTTGTAGGAAATTTATTTCGCAGTTTGCGAGTGCTACAACTTTGTGTTCTTACGTTGAAGTCAGCTTGTTTTATTAAATCGCTAAAAAACCAAGCATTAACTGCAACAGCTCAATAGTTCCCCAAATCTAATAATAGCGGAACCATAACCTTATAGCTGCAGTTCCCCAACCTTTTTGCACGAATATCAACAAGCGAAAAAAAGAAGTTTAGTTGCTGTCAAGTACTGTGTAATAAATTAAAGTTTCCTCAAAAATTGCAGCATTTGCTATTCCTTTAGCAAATGTTCAATTTTGTTTCCTAATCAATGTTTCCTAAAGTTCAATTCTAGTAAAGTTCATTTACCCTTTAACATTTTTTTTTCCAAGTAAAATCTTACATAGCTAAACAAGCAAACAACATTGATCAATGGAAAGAATTTTTCTGTCATGCTTCAAAGAAAAACAATATACAATAGGAATTGTAACTAATTGTATAAATAACATAAATATGTGTGCTTAAGAAAACCTCAAAAATGTGTAGTCAATTTATACAAAATCAGTATCTGGGTAAGAAATCAATTTCAGAGCAAATAAATAAAATTCATATTAAAATCTCGTATTGTTTTATGTACACAAACGCCGAATTGTCAGTGTTGTTTTCATGCTAAAGTTTTAAAGTTTTTGGAGAAAAGAAGAATTTTTACCGTTTGGAATACAAAAAGTGAAAGTAACTTTCAAAAGTATCGTTTATTTAAAGGTAAGAAACCGAAGCAAGATCTTTATTTGCCTAATTTCAATTTTTGCTGTTCACAATGGTAAAAATATTAGAAGTCATATGCCTCTTTTTTATAATTTCAGAAACTTATTTCCCCTCGTAGAAAAAATAGAAAGTTATTTATAACATAATTACTAATTTGCGGTAGCAGTGCAGTAGAGACATTCATTTTAATAAATGAATTTACTGTTTGACCATGGATTGTGCGTAATTTGGCAATCTTCCAAGTAAAGACGATTCCATCTGAATGAATCTAGCAGGGGAGAAGGGAAAATAACGATGGGATTTTGATGCACGCGTTTTATAATGTCACTAGTGCCTTATTCATTTATTGCATTCTCTAAAATAAAATAAGGGAAAACAAAAATAGTATCCATGGAAACGACAAAAGAAAAGAAAATATTTTCATTTCGTTCAGGAACGTAAAAGCAAAATGGTAAGCTCAAAACTTTGTTGTGAATAAATAAACCAATTCATTTTTGCCGTGAGAATATAGATCGAATATACTTTAGATTAAAAAAATGTTGCTGTGAGCCAATTTTCATTTTTACAAAACTAAGGCTAAATAATAGAGAGGCAAAAGTGTACATCTGAAACAAACCAACTAACATCCGTATAAAGTATTAGATACGCCCATTTCCGCCTATAAACCGGATTATAGCCTTTCCATGTAAACGATGCTCAGACAGTACAAGTTTGAAAATGACGTCACAATTTTCTATCTCTAATTCAGAGACAGCAAACGTGGATTAAAAAAGAATCATGCATGTGGCGTCACATTTTTCGATCTCAAATTCAAACGACCTTCAGGCAACGTTTATTTTGTGCGTCACGTTCAGAATCTTAAACGTGTTTCATCAATTTGGAAACGTCACGTTCATGATCATGACTCTCAACTTAGAGATTTTTCTCTTATTTTCTTCCTTTGACGACATTCAAAATCCAGCCAAATTTGTTGGCTATAAACCTTTAAATCTGATGTGCAAGCCAACTTGTTACTACTGTCTGACCACGTTTGCCGTAGAATTAGCCGCGGACGATTTTACTTGAATGAGTGGGAAGAGGAAAAACTAGATGCGTGTGCTTCGTTCATTTCAATGCGCCCATGCGAACTAATAGATACATCCGTTTCCACCTGAAAATTGGATGTTCACCTTTCCATGGGTGGTCAAAGAGTACATAGTGTGGAAACAAGTTTCGTTTGGCACTTATTTCTGCTTAAAACAACAAATTTAACGACTGAAAATTGGCGAGATTTCGAATGTCGCCAAATTAAAACTCTGCCTAAACTTCAGCATGAAAACAGAAGACAAACTATCCCTATCTGTAGTGCTTTTCCTCATAGTGCTTGGCGCTGTGCCCTGCGCCAATATCGATGGCGATCCCTGAGCCCTTGTGCACGGGCGCCACCTTGAGGCCGATCTTGCCCAACTGCCCCAAGCCCAGGGCGGACACGCCAAGCCCCGCCCCCGCCACTTTACCCAGGGCCCTCAGGAGCTTCAGCTGAGTCAGACCAATCACGCCAAGCTTGGCGATGGTTCCAAAGTCGATGGGGATGGTGATGTCCACGTTGGCGGCCTTCTTCGGCGGTGGGTGGTAGTCGTGATGGTGGTGATGATAGTCGTGATGCCTGGAAAAAATATGAATACAATTAGTTTAGCTTATCGTTTCTTGGGAATATTTCAGAGTAGTTCCAAAAATATTAACTACAAAATACGAAAAAAATATCATATTCTTTGAAGTTTCAGAATGTTCACTCTGTGAGAAGCTTAGTGCGACACTCCTATATGATTAACATACAATGCTTAATGTGATGGCATTAGGATTTAAAAATCCTCATATATATATACATATATATATATATATATATATATATATACATATATACATATATACATATATAATAACCATTGATCAAGTAACGCGCGAGTTTCAACAATAAAACTTGTGCCACGGCATGATCATTTGATAAAGTGTTTAGGTAATGTTTAACATGCAGGGAAAGGCTTTATTGTGACATGGCTGAACTCGATCTGGTCACTTGACTGTTTTACTGGTAAGACTCATTTCAGGGGAACGAAAAAACGGTCAACAATGAACGATAACTACTGGAATTCGGGGAATTGTTTAAATATAAAGCCCATTGTTACAAATTTCGTTGCCTTGCAACAGTAACGTTAAAAACAATCATAATGAAAATTTTGAATCAAGACTTCTCTGAAGCAAGCCTGAAATTAGCAAGCATAAATACTAGAGAGGAACAAGGTTTTTAGTGCCAACTGCTTAAAGTTTTAGACGCGTATATAGGTTTTTTTCCCTTTTACCGAGCATTTATATGAAAAACCAAGGGGAAGAGTTTCGTGAGGGTGAAACTATTCCATTCCTGAATTACATTTACACTAAAAAGAATAAAATAACAGATATTTTTTTAAAAATACTAAGCACTTTTCATAATGCGCTCAAATGGACAAAATAACTTTTATGGGTCAGGGAGGACAATTTAAGCATTCCTGTAGTTTTCAATTATTCCAAGAAAATGACACCATAAACGAAGAAAAGTGCGGTTCTAGTCATTTCAAACCAAACTTTCCCAATAAGAAAATATGCATGTTTCAACGCTTGAAGTCATGATTGAAAGCTAGATAATGATAATAAATTCCCTTCATGACTTGAGCTACTTTTCTTCGTTTATGGTGTCATTTTCTTGCAATTTTCGAAAACTACAGTTATGCTTAAACTGTCCTTTCTGACCCAGAAAGGTTATTTTGTCCTTTTGAGTGCGTTATGAAAAGTGCTTAGTATTTTTTTTTTAAATCTGTTTATAATCTTGCAAACATTCGTCAATTATGGCTTAAAAAAGTGCTTTGCCCCAGAAATGTTGTATATTTGCCTCGGATATTTTATATCACTGTCCCAAATATATTCATCTCTGCATAGTATGAAATGAAGTCTCCAAAAAGCGTCTGTGTGTTTAAACTCGAGAACTACCCGGCCGATTTCGCTGAAATTTTCACACTTTGTTCCTATAAGTCCTGAAAAAGTTTGTAGACTTGTTGGAAAAAAATTCGATGAATAGTTTTTTTAGCCTACTTTCCCAGTAAAAGTCAGAGAAAGACGAAAAAAGCATGAAAGAAGGCTTAATGCACCTTGAAAATATTACAAAAAACAAAAAAGAATCAAAGATAAAAAAGATAATTAAATAAATATCGAAAAATTAAAAATTGGAAAGTAGGGTATTGAGATGGGGAAAAATGTCTGTCGGTCTTTTAATATTATGTATCGTCGGAAAGAGTAGAATTTCCCGCGTTCTACGCAATTTGTTTCAATGCTCTAACCTACTTACGGCGGATGTTATTTGCTTTTTTAGCTCGAATTTACTTAGGCTTAGCTGAAACGTAGGTACTACTTCCTTCATTAAATCTATCAATAAAAAGTGAAGGAATTGTCCCACAGTTTTCTTTTTGACACCATTAGTAAAAGCGACATGTTTTACTCCAGATCAATTTCGACCTATGGTCGAAAAACTAAGCTTCTACCTCGAAAGGAAAAAAGTTACAAACCTTTTAAAATCAAGTTCAAAAAATCTCATGTCCATTCAAATTGTTAACCACTTTCTTTCGCATTTTAGTTCCTTAAACTTATTTTATTTTGTGTTTCCATGGTTACGCTTTTTAAATCCACCTTCTCGATTTAATGTCTTAAAAGTATTTTAATATCAGACGTTATTGTTTGAAGGGAAATTTTGCATGATGTTTTTTTTAATTTATTTTTTAAGCCTGATTGTTGAATATACGGCACTTGACGCAATTTTTATTTTCAAGGTAGACCGGGCAAAGCCAGGCAATGCAGCTAGTTGCTTATAAATACCAACTGCATCGATTTCAGTGGTAACTCAAAGGCGCAGTTTTTACAATATATTGTGCAATATATCAAAAAGAATTTTCATCATTCAAAATGTTCATATTTATTTATTTATTTTACTTTCAAATTTTGTGCATAAAATTTGAAACTGAATAGAGTATAGTGAGCAGTGAGCATTTCGAAGGCTTATTGATTTAATCGTGAAAAACCAGTGACGTGCAGTCAGCAGCAAAATTTTTCCCTGCCTTAAGCCCTGGTTTCCTAGAAGCGAAATCACCGAGTTTTGACGTCGCTGCTCGGCGTGAGGCTGAAATCAAAGTCAAGTGATTCAGGGGTGCCACTCACAACGCCGATTTTGCTCAGGCGCGCATGCGCAGAAGAATCAAGTTTTCCTCTCGGCGAGAAGCGACGCCGAAGGTCGGCGATTCCCTCCTAGGAAACCAATGCTTTAGCCGACGTAAAATCGGTATAAACGATTAGGGATGCTCTTGCCGTTGGTTTCATACCAGAAACAACGAAGACTAATTACGTTTAGTCGAGCAAACTCGCAATCCAAACTGCGTACTTATGTGTTTCGAATATTTAAAAAAAAAAAAAAAATTCTCTCAATCCAAGCATCGTAAACTTCGGGATGAAAAACATCCGAGCAAAATCAACTTACTTGGGTTCGTACTCCTCATATTCTCCGTGGTACTTGTCACAGTGGGCCAGCAGGACGAAGAAGGAAAGCAGGTAAACCACCAACAGGTGTGAGGACTTCATTTTCAATCCTTTTTGACTTGTCAAGAAGTTTCAAAGGATTTTTAATGAATTCATCTAGTTGTGGGGATGCCTTTTTTCCGTTCCAAAACAGGAACAGTAAGTTGGTATTTGCACAGGAACTCTGTAAAACAGACAAATGAACACGCTGAATTAAAATTTTACTTGCTCACGCATATGTAAAATGGCAACAGGAAAGAAATAAAAATTCCTGAATAACGTTATGTTAATTAACGTTTTAATTAATATCTCCGCTAATTAAAGTCGCACAATTACGAGATTGATCCTATTGTTTTCTTTGGAAAAATTCGACTTGATCGGTATCTCGTTTGACTCTCGATTCGCAGCGGTTCTCGAGAAAATCGATCTTCAGACAGACAGACAGACGGACGCGAATAGATTTTAATATAATAGTGGACTAGCCTGCGTGCCCGGCGTTGCACGGGCTACTTAAAAAATGAAAGAGCTGTTCAATTGATGTTTTTGTATTATTCTGACATCAGTTTCTAAAGCGCTAAGGAGTAAATAATTACGCGTAATGCAAGGTTTGCAAAACACCAGTAGAGCATATTTTTGGCAAAAACCTCTTTAACGTTAATCATATTTATCAATAATACAAGTTATGAGTATTTTCAATTAGCACAAAAGATGAAAATATATGCATTCTCAACTATAATATGTGCTCACTTTAAACTGAATTAAATCTGATAGAATATATCTGAAATATTTATGTACAATTACAATCAGCTTTTTACATAAAATGACACACACTTTTTTGTTGATTACGTGAAACTAAAGCACCAAGACTTATTAAATACCAATAAGCATTAATTTAATATCAAGCCATCAGATTCCAACTAAGCTTTAGTTAAAATCCTTGAAAACAATCTTTTTTGTTCAACTCTGTTTCACTTAAAGAAATCCAAACAATCTTAATTTAACGTGTTCTTTTAACGATACAAACTGTATTGCAAAAATCGAAACAGGAAGGAAAAAGAGATTTATTACAATTTGAAAACTCACCCATGTGACGGAAAAAAGTCCAACAAAATAAACATAATTAGTCGCACATCCTAAATGTACCCAAATATGAGGCCGGTGAATGATAAACTTACACGTCAATCAGTAAACATTACTAAAGAAACATTTTTCGTATGCTGAAAAGAGTTAAGAACGTTGAATGTGAAAAAATAAGAAAGGACGGACGATAAATGTCCGAATAGAGCAACCAATTTTAAACTAATTAAAAATGAAATTCTAGATGGAAACGTTGTTTTAAGATTTGGACAGCAGCCAAAAAAATCTTTTTTGACACAATTATTAGATTTTATTTGCTAACCCATATGCAAAATGGCAACAGGAAAGAAATAAAAATTCCTGAATAGCGTTATGTTAATTAACGTTTTAATTAATATCTCCGCTAATTAAAGTCGTACAATTATGAGATTGGTCCTATTGTTTTCTTTGGAAAATTTCGAATTGATCGGTATCTCGTTTGACTCCCGATTCGCAGTGGTTCTCGAGAAGATCGATCTTCAGACAGACAGACAGACAGACAGACGGACGCGAACAGATTTTAATATTATAGTGGATTGTGACGGAAAGTTGAGAAGAAGCACTGAATAATAATTTTAATAGGGGAAAGCCTTCGAAAAAAGGGATTTTATGTCGAAATCCAAGTATCATAATTAATAGTTTTTAATTAATATCCCCGCTAAGTAAAATCGGAGAATTAGGTAAAACAGCCAAACATGAGGAAGGAAAAATTACGAATCTACCGATACCTGGTTCGATGGACAGTTCACTGGCGTTCGGGAGAAGTAACTTGGACATAGATGCGTACACAGAAACATACTCTCAGTTTTTAATTATATAAGATTCTAAGCTTGTTGGTGACAAATTAAAAGAGTCATGATATGAAATTCAACGCCTTCAGTCGGAGTTATGAAATAGTTGAACAACTTATTTTTTATTCGGTAGACAAAGTGCTATGGCAAAACGTATCTTACAAACAAAACTCCAAAATTTGTTCGTGAAAAATTAAAAGAGTTATATGATTAATTATGAAATACTTGAATAACTTATTTTTATTCAGTAGACAGAGTTCTATGGAAAAGAGTATCTATCTTATAAACTAAATTCCAAGCTTGTTGCAGAAAACTTAAAAGAATTATGATACGTCCAATATACCGGACGCATATTCTGAAATAAATATTTCAGCTAAAAAAAACATGAAACATCATACAGACTTCACTGCAGAATGTTCTTCAAACAATAATATAATCATTTGAAAAGATTAATAAAATATTAAATATTTTTTAAAAATCAGAGGGCGCATTTTTGGCGAGAATCCATGGGTGGAAAAATGAGCCATTCCCATTCTCCCAATACCTATTTCTTAGTGTTGCCAATCTCAAAACGAAAAATTCTTGCATTGATAATAATAAGCAGAAGGTAAAGAGTCAACCAAAAAAAAAAATCAAGCAATTTAAACAATTATTAAATGAATAGTAGCGTAGCGTTCAAAGTTCGTGTCCGGTTTTCCGAACACCAGGTCGGAAGGGGTTCACATGTTGAAATGAGACGTCCGACTAATAACGGGTAGCAGGGCCATGCCCCCAAACAGCAGACATTTTGTGCCACACGTGACACATCTATATGTAATCCCAAAACAGGTAATACGTATGCAAAAGAATTTTGCCAAAGGAATGACGCTTGTATATGTTGTCTTTTAGGCAAAAATTCTTTGTTCATTACATTTTTTAAGTACAACATATGACCGCGGGTGACCCTAACGTAAATTTGGGGGGAGGGGGCAGTAAGTTTTTATTTTCCGAAAGGAACTCCAAATTTGTCCGAATGATGATAATTTTGCAGAATCGTCTGACAAAATTGGCCGAAAAAGGTAATTTTTAGAAGGTCAAAGTGACCTTTCTTGACCTTCCATCGGAGCACCCGTACATGCAGTATATCAAGAGCCCGGTAATGACATCCAGAGACGGCAGTTTCTTCCTTGTTATGGAATCACCAGTCTGGAATAGTCAGTAACTGAGCTAGAGGCAGATTCATCTCGTTAGAGCTGAGAGTCAGGGTTCTCCCGATGGGAGGTCAAGAGGGGTCACTGTGACCTTTCAAAATATTTCTTATTTAGCAAAGTTTGTCTGACGATTCAACAAAATTATCATCATTCAAGGAGACTTGGAATTCTATTCGGCAAAATTATCATTCGATGAAATTTGGAGATCCATTCGGAAAAATTATCATCATTCGGCAAAACTTGGAATTCCATTCGCAAAGTAAGAAATTCCGCCCTCCCAAAAATTAAAGTTCAGAGTGCCTCTGATTGCATGTATCCTTTGAGCCTCTATAGGATTCAAATAGCAATAATCTTAAACCTTGACTATCTCAAATCCGTAATTTATAGATCCACTTTAGCTCTGAACGCTTTAAACATATGCCTGTATTGTTTTAATTTCAATATTTTTAGATTTTCTTTATTATATTCCTTCACTAGTGGTACCTGCACGGTTTTGCCCGTAGAAGAAAATGAAAAGATCTTTTGGTTCGCTTGTATATTTACAAATAATGGATGATGAATTTCTCACCAATTTGCTATGTTCATTCGCTTGCCCTTGCTATGGTAGTTTACTCGTCCACGTTACGATAATTTACTCGGTAAAATGGTCTTAAAATTGGAATAAAAGGAGAACAAAATCAAATTTTCGAAAAATCGCTTCGAGGTGCTGACCCGACCTAACCCCTGATCCTGACCCTATGCTACGAACTGAAAATCGGCCAAACAGTCTAGGCAGAATGAGCGTAACAGACATCCAGATATCCAGACATAGAGACTTTCAACTTTATTTTTAGTAAATATAAAGATAAACTGAAAATATGGAACCAGATCAATGCAAAATAAACACGACTGTTTAAAATTATTACCGTCTGCTAACAATAAAAAAATAGCCTCCCATTCTAAAAACAACTGGATGATATGATTTGGTGATCCCAATTAAAATTGTTCAGTAAGTTACCGCCCTATAGCCAGGGCTAAGGCAGAAATACATGAAATACACCGCCAGCTCAATCAATTCCAGCCGAGGACTGCAGTTTCGTGCTTATTAGCACTCATCAGCCCGGCATAGGACTAACTGAGCTGGAGGTGGAAAACTGAGCTGGTGGCTTTTTTCCACCTCCAGCTCAGTTAGTCCTATGCCGGGCTGATGAGTGCTAATAAGCACGAAACTGCAGTCCTCGGCTGGAATTGACTGAGCTGGCGGTGTATTTCATGCAATTAAAATTGTGTTCGAGAAACAAAGCTTATGAATAAGGAGGAAAAAATAGTCAGTTCTATAATGCATCATATCAAACAATCAAACAAATGGAGCAACAGTTAGGCAAAACATTAGGATCACTATGAAAATGTCTAATGGCACAACAAGATTGATCATAATTGAAATGGTTCATTAGACTGCAAAACTTGTTGATTGAGTTTATTAGGATTTAAAAAATCAATTTAAAAAACTATGTTTAATGGGGTTGTTTCCAAAATTTTAAAAGAATTTTTTTTCTGAAAGGACATATTTAAAAACGTAGGATCTGACCATTTTTTAAATAATTTGTTTAAGTTTAATATTTTTAAAAAAATTACTTATTTCGGTGAGCTTTCATTATTGACGCTTTTGTCCGATGACATCACACATGATGAAATGTCATTCAATGTTGCCATTCACAGAGCAAAATATTTAACTCGCATCTTTACTCACGTGTATTGGCAACGATAGGGTTGATAGCAAGCGTAGAGCGCAATTTTAATTCGCTGCTTGATTATCTTAACGTGAAAACGCGGAAGAAAGATCCGCCGCGCGAAGTGCATTATTTGTGACGTCATCAAGACCACGCCTTTTTTGTAAAATCGGACAATCAAAAAACTTAATTAAAAAATAACTGTTGGGAAAATGAAAGTATTTTCTGGGTCCATGTTATTTTTTTGCCATTGTTAGAAGAAAACGCAATGGCATGAAGGAAAATGTTTCACTGAATTACAAAAGTTGATATTTGCAAATAAAATGTTTAATCAGGAAAAAATGTGTTGACCACCAAATAAATATTTAATTGAACCACATAATTTGACAAACATGCAGAAAAGGCTTAATTGGGCAGAACAACCTGTTAAATGCAAGTGAGCTGTTTAGTTGCTCTACAAAATCAGATGATCATATAGAAAATGTTTGGTTGAAAAACAAACCGTAATGATTGCAGGAAGGTACTTATGATTGCACAAAAAGTCTTGAGGATCATAAAATGTTCTTGGTAAGCGAACACCCTAAATATTTTTTCTTTAATATTCTTTGCACCTGTCTAAAACTTTACACGATTATTAAATATGACATAAATAACACATTTTTACAATTTATTTTTTAAAAAAACCAGTAGAAATTATTTTTTCAACAAAAAAGCCATATTTTTAGCAAAAAACTATCATTTTCTTAACACCTCCAGTGCATTCATTTTTTCATCATTTAAAAAAAATGTGTCTATCTCTTTGTTAGATACCAAAGAATGATATTTGGTATCTCAATTTGGAAAATTTTTAACTAAAAACAGGTTTTATGGGTAAATGTTTGAAAAATTCCCTCGGAAAACGTGTTTTTCACCCCCTAACTTTAATTGATCATTATTTCAAACCCACATATTGCATGTATATTAGCTTTTCGAAGTGTATATCACAGTAATGTGTTCAATGACCATTTTTGCAAAGTTTCAAATGTATAGAGTCAATACCTTTTTCGTCAAGCTGTTGGCGTTGATAAAAACTTTGAAAACGTGAGAAAATCAAGAAAGAAAAAAATAAATTTCAGTTATAAGCAGTGCATTTGAGCTTTCTAAATTTCTTCTAGTTTTCTCAACAGTTCATCGATTAAAATAAAAAAAAAATCGGATTTAGAAAGAACACTAGGGCTCTTTAAATTTCTCGAATCCTCAAAATCGATTTTTTTTTCAAAAAAATAGGGTGTTTTTTCAAATAATAATATGACATTAATTGCCATATTATTACTATTTTTATTAATGTTTAATACTATTTTTTTGCATATGATTAATGAAAGTCTGTCTGCGTGTTCGTAACTCTATCTCCTCCGGAATGGCTGGGGTCTGTGTTTCATGAATGAAAGTCTTCTTCAAGTTATCGAATTCGACTGTATTGCCTATATATTTGCAGAGGGACCTTCCCCTGCACTATTTTTGGGTTGGCAACATCCGAATTCGTTTTCCTCGTGTCAATACCTTTCCGAAAATCCCGTAACTGTATCACAAAAATTGAACGAAAAACCACTTTCCTCCTTATTTAGTTATAACAAAAATCTGTTTAAGCCTTCTTGTTTTCCGAACAATCCAACTTAAGGTGATTTTTCCAACCTCCGAGAAAGCACTTCGTGTAGTTAGTTCTCTATATAGGGCAACAAAACAAAACCATAGCAATAAAATAACAAGTAAATAAAAACTTTCCGAAAGAAAAAACAGAAGTCAATGAGATTTGAACAACTTCATTATATTATGAAATACACCGCCAGCTCAGTCATCTGCAGTTGAGGACTGCAGTTTCGTGCTTATTAGCACTCATCAGCCCGGCATAGGAAAGTGACTGAGCTGGAGAGGAAAACCTCTTACGGAAGTCAAGAGTGCCAAACAAACTGGTAGCTAATATAGAATTAGACAGACCAGACGAGTGACCGAAGCAAAACTTCATTATTATTTAATTAATAAGAATAGTGATAAATAATAATAATGAAAATGAAAATAATAATTCAAATCTAGTTAATAATTACAATTTTTATTAGTATTTTTATAATCATTTCTATTATTATTTTTATTGGTTTTAATCATTATTTCTATTGTGTTATTTTACTTATTTATTACTATTGCTATTATTGTTATTTTTTTAACATTATTTCTATTATTATCATTTTTTAACTATTATTTTTATTGTGAAATTTTACTTACGTATTATTATTACTATTATTGTTATTCTTTTTAATCATCATTTCTATTGTGTTATTATTATTATTATTACTATTATCATTATTATTATTATTATTACTGTTATTACTATTATTATTATTGGAAAATAAAATTAAAAAATCCTAAGAAAAAGGATTTCAAAATTTAAACACGTTTACAAAACAAATGTCACAATTCGCACTTCTCCCCACGTCATTTTCGCACAATTCTTCCTACTAGTTTCAGTTACATAACATCTTTTAAGATATAAGGAAGGTTATTGAAATTGAAAATGGAGATCTCCAATTTTCATTCTTTCAAACACGAAGAACTCCAGCATTGAATTGAAAGTGATTTACATTGACCTTTCTTATTTAGCATCCAACAAGTTACATTCAAAAGCTAACCATTTAATTATTGACTTTGTTTCAGTAAAACAAATATGTTTTTCCTTTAATATTTTTCCAAACAATTCAACCTTAGGTTATTTTTTCAATTTACCAAACAACACTTCGCTTAGTTAGTTCTCAATCGAGGGCAACAAAACAATACCGTTGCAGATAAATAACAATAAATAAAAAACTTTCGGAAAGTAAAAGTAGGTGTCAATGAGACTTGAACGACTTCATTATTATTTATTTAATAAGAATGATGATAAACAATAATAATAATAATAACGGAAATAATAATTCAAATCTAGTAATGATATTAATAATTACGATTATTACTAGTATTTTTAATCATTATTATTTTTTAATCATCATTATTGTTATTATTATTATTATTATCAGCATTTCCATTATTATTATTATAATTATATACTATTGCCAATACTATTATTATTACATAAAAAGTAGTCGAAAACATAAAAAGTAGTCGAAAACTTTGTACTGCATAGTTAATAAAATATGACAACGTGTATAAAGTACAAATTGAGAATGGAAAAAGGTTAAAAAAACCAGCAAACAGATGTTTCGGCACTCTAAAATACAAGTACCATCATCAGTGCATTCAAAACGAAGACAGGTTCACCCGACTAAAACACAGTCGAGGCGAACAATGGAATGGGAGACGAGTTGTAAAAGATATGAGAGCAGTACCGGAAACGATGACGTCAAGGTTACGTCAGAACTCAGAGGACAGTTGCACTCAAGGAGAAAACGTCCTCTGAGTTCTGACGTACCCTTGACGTCATCGTTTCCGGTACTGCTCTCATATCTTTTACAACTCGTCTCCCATTCCATAGTTCGCCTCGACTGTGTTTTAGTCGGGTGAACCTGTCTTCGTTTTGAATGCACTGATGATGGCACTTGTATTTTAGAGTGCCGAAACAGCTGTCTGCTGGTTTTTTAACCTTTTTCCATTCTCAATTTGTACTTTATATACGTTGTCATATTTTATTAACTATTATTATTATTTTTTCTATTATTATCATCATTATTAATTATAATAATTACTACTATTCTTAGCATTATTATTGATTATTACTATTACTATTATCATTATTATTACAGTTACCATTATTATTATTGGGAAATAAAATTTATTTATCATAAGAAAAAGGAATTCTGAATTTAAACACGTTCACAAAACAAATGTCAAATTTCGCACTTCTCCAGACGTCAGTTTCAAACAATTTTTCCTACTATAGTTTCAGTTACAAACATCTACACAGACATAAGGAAGGTTATTTAATTGAAAAAAAAAATGGAGATGTCTCATCTTCATTCCTTCAAATACGAAACACTCCACCATTGAAAAATGATTTACATTAACATTTCCAATTTAGCATCCGGCAAGTAGCACACATTCAAAAGCTATCCAATTAATTACCCATTTCTGAAAATTTATTTTAGCAAAACAAATCAGATTCCCCCTTAATGCATTCCCAAACAATCCAACCTGAGGTTATTTTTCCAATTTATGAGACAACACTTTATGTAGTTACTTCTTAATTTAGAGCAACAAATCAAAGCCATTGCAGGTAAATGACAAATAAATAAAATGACCTCTGAAAAGGAAAGCGGGCGTTAATGAGACTTAAACGACTTTATTACTATTTATTTAATTGCAATAGTAATCAATAATAATAATGAAAATAAGTCAAAACTATTAATAATAAGAATAATTACAATTATTATTTTGATCGTTATTTCCATTAATATAATTATCATTATTTTTATTATTATTTTTATCATAATAATAATTATTATTATTATCATACAAGTATTGTTATTATTATCATTGTAATTATCATTATCATATAAATATTATTATTATTATCATTGATATTATTATCATATAATTATTACTATAAATATCATATTATTGTCATTATTATTATTATTACTATAAATATCATATTATTGTCATTATTATTATTATTACTATAAATATCATATTATTGTCATTATTATTATTATTATTATTATTATCAGCGTCATCATCATTATTTTTATTATTATTGTAAACTATTGCCAATACTATTATTATTAATTTTCTATTATTATCATCATTATTAATTATAATAATTACTATTACTCTTAGCATTATTATTGATGACTACTATTACTATTATCATTATTATTAATTATTACTGTTACCATTATTATTGTTGGGAAATAAAATTCATTTATCATAAGAAAAAGGATTTCAAATTTAAACACGTTCGCAAAACCAATGTCAAATTTCGCACTTCTCCGGACGTCAGTTTCAAACAATTCTTCCTACTACAGTGGTGGACAAAATTATAGACTCAAATTCTTTTTATTTTGTTTCAATTACAACATGACTCAGTTTAAATTATTTTCATTGAAGTAAAGATGAATAGTTGAAGAAATAGTTCTAAAATCAGTACATCTTATCAATTAAATAAAAAAATTCATAAAATTAGAAAATTTGCAAATTTAATATTTTATCACTACATGAAATCTGGACAAAAGTATAAACTCAAAGGTAAAAAATCCAGGATTACGAGAAAGTTTCCATCAAAAATGTTAATTTAACGCCATAGAATGAATAAATGCTGTCACCAGTGATTGCTAAAAGTTTTGTTTTTGGAAATTTATGAGAAACATATAAATGCACCGCTGGACAAAATTATAAACTCATTTTTTTTTCTTTTTTTCAATCATAATTTAACTCAGTTAAAAATTTTTTGTTCCAGTAAAGATAAATAACTCTCTCAGCATGATAAAGCAGGATTGGCATTTCTAAATGGAAGATAGAAAGCTGAAGATTACCAATTAATACTGGAAGATCATCTCTTACCTTTTGCTTATCTAATTCCTGGAGGTAACTGGTTATTTCAGCAAGATAACGCGAGTGTACACACAGCAAAAAGTACAAAAGAATGGTTCAAGCGCTGGGGTATCAAAGTTATCAAATGGCCAGCTCGTAGTCCGGATCTTAATCCGACTGAAAATCTTTGGGGGACCACGGTTCGCAAAGTTTATCATGATCGGCATCAGTACCAAACCACAGAGGAATTAAAAACGGCAATACTTTCAGCATGGAACCATATGTCACTGCAGCTGTTAGAAACTCTTGTGAAACCTACATGCCCAGCCGCATATTCGAGGCAATTCAGAAAAGGGGGGGGGGGCAACTCGTTTTTAAAAGTTTGTAGTTTACACTAATGGCTAGATTTAATGCAGTGTTAATTTTTAAAACGTTTCAAATATGGATTTTTTTTTTTTTTTTCCACTTTATCCATGTTAATAGCAAAATTACATTTTCCTAAATCTATGCTTTTGTTTTACTGAAGTAATTGCAAATGTAACTTAATTAAACTCAAAAAAAAAAAAAAAAATGTCAGATTATAATTGCGTTTATGCAGTATTGTAAGTTTGTAATTTTGTAATTCAGCATTGGTTCATTTTTGGATATTAAATAATTACGTACTTGAAGGAAAATCTAAATAACTTTAGAATTTCTTACTTTTGAGTTGATACTTTTGTCCAGGTTTCATGTATTATAAAGATATTAAAGTTGAGATTGTTTTAATTAAATTATTTATTTTATAAAGTTTATGAGTTATACTGAATTTAGGACTATTTAGTCAGTTATTTATCTTTACTGGAACAAAAAGTTTTTTAACTGAGTTAATTTATGATTGAAAAAAAAGAAAAAAAAAATGAGTTTATAATTTTGTCCAGCGGTGCATTTATATGTTTCTCATTAATTTCCAAAAACAAAATTTTTAGCAATCACTGATGGCAATATTTATTCATTCTATGGCGTTAAATTAACATTTTGGAACGAAACTTTCTCGTAATCCTGGATTTTTTACCCTTGAGTTTATACTTTTGTCCAGGTTTCACGTAATGATAAAAGATTAAAGTTGCAAATTTTCTAATTTTATGAATTTTTTATTTTAATTGATAAGATGTACTAATTTTGGAACTATTTCTTCAACTATTCATCTTTACTTCAATGAAAATAATTTAAACTGAGTCATGTTGTAATTAAAACAAAAGAAAAAAAAATTGAGTCTATAATTTTGTCCACCACTGTAGTTTCAGTTACGTAACATCTACACAGACATAAGGAAGGTTGTTTCAATTGAAAAATAAAAATAAAAATGGAGATGTCTCATCTTCATTCCTTCAAATACGAAACACTCCACCATTGAAAATGATTTACCTTAGCATTTCCAATTTAGCATCCGACAAGTAACACACATTCAAAAGCTGTCCAATTAATTACCCATTTCTGAAAATTTATTTTAGCAAAACAAATCAGTTTCCCCCTTAATGCTTTTCCTAACAATCCAACCTGAGGTAATTTTTCCAATTTACGAGACAACACTTCGCGCAGTTAGTTCACAACATAGGGCAACAAAACAAAACCAAGTAAATAAAATGCCCTCTGAAAGGGAAAGTAGGCGTTAATGAGACTTAAACGACTCTTTTTTCTTCAATTTTCTCTCAAAGCTGCCGACTAAATCGGGATCTGGAAAATGTCCGATGCTTCCTGATTTGCTCTTTGAAACGCGACTCTCGGGCACACACGTTTATGATCTATAAATAAAGAGCAGGAAAAAGGGAAGATTGAAATTGAAACATCACTGCTTCATCTTCTTCTTCTTCTTCTTCACCATGGGTTTCACAAATGACTCTTGCCCCCGATTTCGCGATGGATGAAGGTGATCTCTCCTTGAACATAATAAAAACTATCAACTGGAGGAAAAAATCGAAGCAAATAGGTCACTTTCTGCTGTCACGTGTTGTCTGTACCCACAAGGAAACAAGTTGTTTCGAAAATAACCACCTGTGTATAGTTTTTTTTTAATTTTATTTTTTTTTCTAACGTTTTAGCTTCAAGCTTAATTTTAAATTTGAAACTAAGCTTTTTTTTGGGGGGGGGGGGGAGGGATTCTTCAAAGAATTGTTTTTTAAATAATACTTTAAATACGCTCAAACCTGTTTTTATGCGGCGGATAAGAATCGCATTAAAAAAATTGTATAAAAAAGTTGTTCGAAACATCACGAGTTGCTTTGAAAAGTTGTTTCCGCAACGCAGTTTAAAAATATTTTTTTTATGCGGTGGATAGGGACCGCATAAAAAAAGAGTCTCACAGAGAAAATAACCCAAAAACTTACAAACGTATCTTTAAACAAAATCAAAATAAACCAAGTGATGATCATTTTTGCCGAATTGTCGGACAAAATTTCCCGAATAAGGAAGTTTTTGGGAGGTCCCATTGACTTCCCATCGGGTTGCCTCTATCGTCACTTGAAGATACTACCTCGCACTCGTTTTAAAAATAATTTCGTCAATTGAGTTCCATTCTGATTGAAATTTTAATGTATCGCACGAAACAAAATTATCGCATAAAAAAAGAACGCATAAAAACCGGTTTAGGTTTAATAACTTTATAATTATATTTTTCTTCGAAAGCTAGAAAGTCGCCCGTCAAGATATAACAGGTGAAAATTGCTTCAATATTTGAACGAAGCCATTGCCTGTTTGGTGAAATTTTGAGGGTTGAAATTCTAACCCTAACTCCAGTGGATTAACTCTTAATTCCAGTAGATAGCGTTCGCAGTTGACCACTTTTTCGTTTCTTCAATCTCCTAAAATGAATCTAACCTGTAAAAAAGTTAACAACCACGACCTTGAAGGACACGGATCTGGACAAAATTCTCTATTTAGGTCAATTCTCATTAAATATGAGCCCAAGTAAAGCGGTTTGACTGCACAGGCCGTAGTTCGACTACAATGGGAGTAAAAAGTTTCTAGTTTACCTCCAAAAAGGCAAAGGTTTTCCCTTTGAAAAAACCTTGTTTTACTCCTTTCTTGATATTCATTCCAGTATCCCCCAATTGAATGCCTCCACAGTATAGAATAAATTCTACCGCCCCTACGTCGTACTAACAAGAGACGCGACAGATGATAGAAGAGCAAATAGTGCGCTAAAATTTCAAATGGCAAAGAATTGCAGTTCTGGAGCCAAACAAGCAGATTTAGACCCTCCTTGCAGGGACTGATTTACGGCAGGGCATTCGGGGCCCGGGGCACCAAAGAAAAGGGGGCACCAAATTTCTGTCATCTTGTCAGCCTATGATGGCATATTAAAGAACTTTTCTTGCTTGTTTCAATGCGACAAGCAAACTATTCGAGAAAGTGCAAAAGATCTTTAAAAGTCTTTCTCCCGTGATTTGGAGGAATCTTTTCACCTGATGAATTTATTCATATTAGTTCAATCATCGGATAAGAAAGTTCGGTCACGGAGAAGTAAAAAAAAAAAATCCATAAACTTGGTGAATGGATACTTTTGCCAATGTAGGTACAGCCCTGACATTGTTTTTGACTTTGCCAATCTCCAATTGTAGTGGAAAACGATCATTTTCGCTATTGAAGAGAACTAAGTGTCATTTGCGTATCCTCATTTCTGACAGTAAATTATCTTCATTAGCTCTATTATCAATAGAAGGAAGTTTGACCGCAAAACTTGGTTATAAGAACATTATAGATGAATTTACTACAAGAAAAAAAAAGAAGAAAACAAAGAAACGCAGAAAGCACATTATGATTTACCTTAACCACCATAGTTTCTCCATCTGCGACTGCAAAAAAATTTTCTTACATGAAAATAAGGAATTTATTTTAGAGTGTTATTTCTATCAAAATAATATCCAAAAATTACCTTCATATTTTTTTCTTTCACCATATTTGTCACTACCCAGGTGTGTAAATCGGTCCCTGCCTCCTTGCAGCCGAACTAAAGCCTATGCACTCAAACTATTTTACCTCGGCTCATATCTAGTGCGAATTGACCTAAATCCAAAATTTCATCCAGGGCGGTCATTCCGAGCTCGTCAGCTTGCGAGATCGAGATTATCGCTCACGTGATCGGTTGTGACGTCGAAATGTCGCAAAATATTTAGTATACTATTTTGCGACACGAACCTAGCCGCAAGCTACGTTCGAGTAGATTAAAATGCTACTTTGCGACATTTCTTCGTCACAACCGATCACGTGAGCGAAAATCTCGATCTCGCAAGATGACGAGCTCGGAATGACCGCCCAGATCTGTGACTCTCAAGGTCGTGCCGTTTGGTAGTAAGTTACCGGATCCAGTTCAGCCTTGTAAAACGAAATGTAGTGTCGACTGAAGAAAAGCAAGTGTCCTTGCGTTTGACCAGAAACCCCAACAAGATTGAAATTAGACTAAGATTTTTAGTACCATACTAAAGTTTATTCAGGGTTAGTTACTTCAGTGATTTAAGTGTATCTTCTCTTCGACATTCTTAATAGTATTTAAAAACTTTTCTGTCAATGTTGAGAATCTCGGCGGTAAATTAAAATGATTGACGAGCGAAAAAGGCTGAATGATTTTAAATAAAAGAAACATGCTTAATTAAACACAGAAGAAAAAAAAGCTTTTAAAATGTGATGCATGTTTTCAAAATGGACAGTTTTCAAAAGCAGAATTTTTGGATTTTTCAGAATGTATTCTAGTAACAAATTACAATTGAAATGCCATCGAGTAGAGGAGTGGTAAGAAAATCAAGTAAATGAACGTTTGGGAAATTATTTAAATCGTTGATTCATACATGAAAACAATTCTCAATTCGCTGAATGATAAAGCACGAGCATGCACGAATATCACACATTCATAACATCTAACCGGATGGAATGTTAGGCATCATTAAAAAACAACTAAGAAAATTTTTAATTCGAAAAAAAGTGTCAAGGTTGCAATATTTTCTCCAAATAATGAATTTTTCGAGAGGTCACAGTGACCTCCTATCGGTGTGACCTTGAATGAAAAATGCCATCATTTCTTCATGAGCTTGACAGTTTAAATTTTGGAATCACTTTTTTTTTTTTTTTTTTTTAGGGTGTGTGGTAATGTGGTTCAAAAATACATATTAAAAAAATTCTCCGATTTCCTCCTAAAAAAAATTCCCTATCAATATTTTTAGACTTGTGGATAAGAAAATACTGGAAGAATTTAGCTTCTTATTTCAACTGAAAGAGGGTGCTCAACCCCCTCCCCCAAACGTCATACCAATGAGTCGGGGGTTACAAAATACATTGAACTGAAAAAAAAACAGTGCTACATATTATAATATACACTAGTAACATGCATACATTGCAATAAAATTATTATTTAAAAAAAACAGCTAAGGAAATTAAATGTTTCTGAATTATTGGCATTTTTTATGCTACGGCTCATGTTACATGAAGGGGTCCTTGAGCACCCTCTTAAAATGTGAGTAAGAAGCTATAACTTTGACAGCATGATACTATTAGTAAGTCTAAAAAAAAATAAGGGGTGTGTAGGACTTTTTGAACAACCACCCTAGTGTGTGGGGGGGGGGAGATATCCATTTGACTCGGACAGTTCGAAAAGTGAAGCAGCGCAACCAAATTGGCAGCTACACAACTAAAAAACATATATTGAAAATACCTGTCTTGCTGACAATCTTCGAGTTTAACCGAACCATTTTCGGTCACTCATCTGGTCTGTGTTAATTCTTATATTAGCTACGAGTTTGTTTAGCGCTCTTGGCTTCCTTACGAGGTTTTCCATCTCCAGTTCAGTCACTTTCCTATGCCGGGCTGATGAGTGCTAATAAGCACGAAACTGCAGTCCTCGGCTGGAATTGACTGCGCTGGCGGTGCATTTCATGTATTTCTGCCTTAACCCTGGCTATAGGGCAGTAATTTACTGAATATATCATAAAAGATTGTCTTGAATTTAGTTTTCAGGGCTTGAATTTCGAAAAGTTACCCCTTACATCATTGAAAGTCAACCAAAATTACGTTTTTAGAGCTTCAATTGGGAAAGATTGCTGTTACGCTTAACGTTACCAAATATGGTCTGCCATCGTGTTTTAAAGATTTCAATTTCAAAAAAATTCCGGAGATTCACTACGAATCTCTCTTCTCCCAAACATTTCTAAAGATCGTCTAAAACTGCCTTTTTGCAACTATAATTTCGAAAATTTTCGGGGGAGTGCCCCCGAATCCCCTTCTTCATAGCATAACAGCTAATAATGAACCATTGAATAAGCACGAAACTGCAATCCTTGGCTGGAATTGACTGGGTAGGCGGTGCATTTCATGTATTTCCGCCTTAACCCTGGCTATAGGGCGGTACTTTCTGAAAATGTCCTACGCTTTGTAACATTTTTTTTAAATGATCCAGTCACGCGTTTCGACGTAAGAAAGAATCGCTTCACCAATGCCTTAAATTCCAAGTTCCGGTTCAATAAGCCGAGGAGGACGATCTTAACCGCGTATGAATCTTCACATTCTCTTAATTCGGCCCTACTCGATAATGTTCCAAGCTTCCATCCTATCAAAATCGTTTTTTTCCGCTCAAAATAAGGTCGGTGGACTTGTTTTCCAACAAAGCCTCTGACACCAGCCGCCGGTGGGGGTTGGAAAGCCGTTTCTATTTCGGTAGAACGTTTCCTCATTGATGCTCGAATGATGGACAAGAGGAAAAGGGGGTGGACCGTGGACTGACTTTGTTCGAAAAATATGGAATTCCATCCACGCTTCGCTTTCTTTTGAATACCACGGTCTGACTAACTATAAGTGAGGCCCCGGGCCCACAAAATTTGGAGGCACCCCCCCCCCCCTGTAGACTCTATAGCGGAATACAGGGGTTGATTTGCAGGTTTGGGGCTCGTCGGAAGGTATTTTTGGGGACCTCTTTTTCTATGACAGAACTATGTAAATCATTTATCATGTGCATTTATGAATTTCCTTTGTGGCCTGGACCTTTAGGAAGAGGGGGCCCCAGGCCTAATAAGCCTGTGCGATAATCAGGCCCTGTTGAATATTTTATTACTGCAATAGTGTTTGAACTTTGTAGAATCCCGAAAAAACAAAAGGTATATTTGAGAAACAGTTAAAGCAAAGGCGTCGGAGTCGGAGTCGGAGTCGAGAGTCGAGGGTTTAAAATTACGAGAATCAGAGTCCGCATGATCTTGGGAAACTTTGTGGCTACC
This sequence comes from Uloborus diversus, assembly GCF_026930045.1. Classification (NCBI taxonomy): domain Eukaryota; kingdom Metazoa; phylum Arthropoda; class Arachnida; order Araneae; family Uloboridae; genus Uloborus; species Uloborus diversus. The sequence continues at coordinate 100,183 of NW_026558534.1, read as the reverse complement.
AGTGGCAAACAAAAACAAATTTATTAGTCGCTACTTTTGTTAGTAAACCAAATGAAAACAAAAACCCCGACTGCGTAAAAATCATTAAAACGAGTTGATGTGTGCATCACATGACTTCCTTTTACTCCAAATTAATGTCTTTTCCCCATTGATGGAATTTTTAATGTGATTCACTAGTTTACTCTCTAAATATCACCCACAGTGGCCAAATTGAAAAGAGATTTTTAAAAAAATTAAAAAACAATCGACAAATTTGTCACCAAGCTGGGGGCAAAACTTGGCGACCAAAAAACTGGCGATATATCGCCAAGTGTCCGCCAAATTATAACACCACTTAAATTTACATCGAAATTAACAATGATATCCCACCGAAAAGGGCAAAAGACCCCTTTAGAAACCCCCGAATGCAACCAAAAGAAGAGTTGCACAACTAGACCCCACTAGGAGTCAACGAACTAAATTTCAACTTTCTAGGACGTACAGTTCTTGAGTTATGCGACATACATACGTACATACGCACATACATACATACATACGCACATACATACATACGCACATACATACGTACATACAGACGTCACGAGAAAACTCGTTGTAATTAACTCCGGGATCGTCAAAATGGATATTTCGCGTGTCTATATACGTTCTTAGGCACTTATCCACGTGTGGTCGAGTCGGAAAAAAACTCAATATTCATTCGGGGATTAGTAAAATGGAAATGAAGGTCGATTTTTGAGTCAAATTTTTTTTTTGCTAATACAATACTTCCTTTTTTGTAAAAGGAAGTAAAAAACTAGAAAGAAAAAAATATAAGCGCAGTAGTTTAGAATGTTATTAAGAACCACTGAATAACTACACCATTGAAATACCTTTATAATCGATACACACATAAGACAAATCATAAATTCAAAAGCAGAATAGAAGGATCAACGGTCGGAACCCATTCAAATTTTACTGGGTTCCTCGATTGGTCAAAAAGGACAAATCGATCAACATAAGAATCATCAAAATTTAGCCAAGGCGTTTAACCTCTACAACGGCACATAGGAACAAACATACAAACATACATACATACATACATAAACACATTACCCTCCCTTGCGTCGCGCACGCGCAGTCGAGTAAAAAGTAACTAAACAAGTTTACTTTTAAATCGCAACTAAGAATAAAAATTATTAGTTTAGACAAAGGTTTTTGTAACTAATTAATGGAATTAATATTAATTGAACATGGCGGGTATGAAAAGTAGCCAGTGTAGGCTATTATATTTAATAACAATTTTCTTTTGTTTTATGGCCAGTGGCAAGTGGCGACTGCCAATCTTAATCTTCATTAAGATCAAGATTAAGGAAAATTTTTCGGTCGCCAGTGGCAAGTAGAAACAAATTTATGAGTCGCTACTATTGATGGAAACTAAAAAAAGTAACTGAACAAATTGCCTTTCCAATCGTTTCTAAAATATAAAAAATATCAGTTTAGATAAAGGTTTATGTAACTAATTAATAGTGTTGATATTAATTGAATAGACAAAGTAGAGGGGCAAACAAAGGGGCGATCAGTTAGCAAATGATACTAATATATTTAGTCGCCACTTTACCTTTGGCAAGTAGAAATAAATTTATGAGTCGCTACTATTGATGGAAACTAAAAAAAGTAACTGAACAAGTTGCCTTTCCAATCGTTTCTAAAATGTAAAAAATATCAGTTTAGATAAAGGTTTATGTAACTAATTAATAGTGTTGATATTAATTGAATAGACAAAGTGGAGGGGCAAACAAAGGGGCAATCAGTTAGCAAATGATACTAATATATTTAGTCGCCACTTTACCTTTGGCAAGTAGAAATAAATTTATGAGTCGCTACTATTGATGGAAACTAAAAAAAGTAACTGAACAAGTTGCCTTTCCAATCGTTTCTAAAATGTAAAAAATATCAGTTTAGATAAAGGTTTATGTAACTAATTAATAGTGTTGATATTAATTGAATAGACAAAGTGGAGGGGCAAACAAAGGGGCGATCAGTTAGCAAATGATACTAATATATTTAGTCGCCACTTTACCTTTGGCAAGTAGAAATAAATTTATGAGTCGCTACTATTGATGGAAACTAAAAAAAGTAACTGAACAAGTTGCCTTTCCAATCGTTTCTAAAATGTAAAAAATATCAGTTTAGATAAAGGTTTATGTAACTAATTAATAGTGTTGATATTAATTGAATAGACAAAGTGGAGGGGCAAACAAAGGGGCGATCAGTTAGCAAATGATACTAATATATTTAGTCGCCACTTTACCTTTGGCAAGTAGAAATAAATTTATGAGTCGCTACTATTGATGGAAACTAAAAAAAGTAACTGAACAAGTTGCCTTTCCAATCGTTTCTAAAATGTAAAAAATATCAGTTTAGATAAAGGTTTATGTAACTAATTAATAGTGTTGATATTAATTGAATAGACAAAGTGGAGGGGCAAACAAAGGGGCAATCAGTTAGCAAATGATACTAATATATTTAGTCGCCACTTTACCTTTGGCAAGTAGAAATAAATTTATGAGTCGCTACTATTGATGGAAACTAAAAAAAGTAACTGAACAAGTTGCCTTTCCAATCGTTTCTAAAATGTAAAAAATATCAGTTTAGATAAAGGTTTATGTAACTAATTAATAGTGTTGATATTAATTGAATAGACAAAGTGGAGGGGCAAACAAAGGGGCAATCAGTTAGCAAATGATACTAATATATTTAGTCGCCACTTTACCTTTGGCAAGTAGAAATAAATTTATGAGTCGCTACTATTGATGGAAACTAAAAAAAGTAACTGAACAAGTTGCCTTTCCAATCGTTTCTAAAATGTAAAAAATATCAGTTTAGATAAAGGTTTATGTAACTAATTAATAGTGTTGATATTAATTGAATAGACAAAGTGGAGGGGCAAACAAAGGGGCAATCAGTTAGCAAATGATACTAATATATTTAGTCGCCACTTTACCTTTGGCAAGTAGAAATAAATTTATGAGTCGCTACTATTGATGGAAACTAAAAAAAGTAACTGAACAAGTTGCCTTTCCAATCGTTTCTAAAATGTAAAAAATATCAGTTTAGATAAAGGTTTATGTAACTAATTAATAGTGTTGATATTAATTGAATAGACAAAGTGGAGGGGCAAACAAAGGGGCAATCAGTTAGCAAATGATACTAATATATTTAGTCGCCACTTTACCTTTGGCAAGTAGAAATAAATTTATGAGTCGCTACTATTGATGGAAACTAAAAAAAGTAACTGAACAAGTTGCCTTTCCAATCGTTTCTAAAATGTAAAAAATATCAGTTTAGATAAAGGTTTATGTAACTAATTAATAGTGTTGATATTAATTGAATAGACAAAGTGGAGGGGCAAACAAAGGGGCGATCAGTTAGCAAATGATACTAATATATTTAGTCGCCACTTTACCTTTGGCAAGTAGAAATAAATTTATGAGTCGCTACTATTGATGGAAACTAAAAAAAGTAACTGAACAAGTTGCCTTTCCAATCGTTTCTAAAATGTAAAAAATATCAGTTTAGATAAAGGTTTATGTAACTAATTAATAGTGTTGATATTAATTGAATAGACAAAGTGGAGGGGCAAACAAAGGGGCAATCAGTTAGCAAATGATACTAATATATTTAGTCGCCACTTTACCTTTGGCAAGTAGAAATAAATTTATGAGTCGCTACTATTGATGGAAACTAAAAAAAGTAACTGAACAAGTTGCCTTTCCAATCGTTTCTAAAATGTAAAAAATATCAGTTTAGATAAAGGTTTATGTAACTAATTAATAGTGTTGATATTAATTGAATAGACAAAGTGGAGGGGCAAACAAAGGGGCAATCAGTTAGCAAATGATACTAATTTATTTAGTCGCCACTTTACCTTTGGCAAGTAGAAATAAATTTATGAGTCGCTACTATTGATGGAAACTAAAAAAAGTAACTGAACAAGTTGCCTTTCCAATCGTTTCTAAAATGTAAAAAATATCAGTTTAGATAAAGGTTTATGTAACTAATTAATAGTGTTGATATTAATTGAATAGACAAAGTGGAGGGGCAAACAAAGGGGCGATCAGTTAGCAAATGATACTAATATATTTAGTCGCCACTTTACCTTTGGCAAGTAGAAATAAATTTATGAGTCGCTACTATTGATGGAAACTAAAAAAAGTAACTGAACAAGTTGCCTTTCCAATCGTTTCTAAAATGTAAAAAATATCAGTTTAGATAAAGGTTTATGTAACTAATTAATAGTGTTGATATTAATTGAATAGACAAAGTGGAGGGGCAAACAAAGGGGCGATCAGTTAGCAAATGATACTAATATATTTAGTCGCCACTTTACCTTTGGCAAGTAGAAATAAATTTATGAGTCGCTACTATTGATGGAAACTAAAAAAAGTAACTGAACAAGTTGCCTTTCCAATCGTTTCTAAAATGTAAAAAATATCAGTTTAGATAAAGGTTTATGTAACTAATTAATAGTGTTGATATTAATTGAATAGACAAAGTGGAGGGGCAAACAAAGGGGCAATCAGTTAGCAAATGATACTAATATATTTAGTCGCCACTTTACCTTTGGCAAGTAGAAATAAATTTATGAGTCGCTACTATTGATGGAAACTAAAAAAAGTAACTGAACAAGTTGCCTTTCCAATCGTTTCTAAAATGTAAAAAATATCAGTTTAGATAAAGGTTTATGTAACTAATTAATAGTGTTGATATTAATTGAATAGACAAAGTGGAGGGGCAAACAAAGGGGCGATCAGTTAGCAAATGATACTAATATATTTAGTCGCCACTTTACCTTTGGCAAGTAGAAATAAATTTATGAGTCGCTACTATTGATGGAAACTAAAAAAAGTAACTGAACAAGTTGCCTTTCCAATCGTTTCTAAAATGTAAAAAATATCAGTTTAGATAAAGGTTTATGTAACTAATTAATAGTGTTGATATTAATTGAATAGACAAAGTGGAGGGGCAAACAAAGGGGCAATCAGTTAGCAAATGATACTAATATATTTAGTCGCCACTTTACCTTTGGCAAGTAGAAATAAATTTATGAGTCGCTACTATTGATGGAAACTAAAAAAAGTAACTGAACAAGTTGCCTTTCCAATCGTTTCTAAAATGTAAAAAATATCAGTTTAGATAAAGGTTTATGTAACTAATTAATAGTGTTGATATTAATTGAATAGACAAAGTGGAGGGGCAAACAAAGGGGCAATCAGTTAGCAAATGATACTAATATATTTAGTCGCCACTTTACCTTTGGCAAGTAGAAATAAATTTATGAGTCGCTACTATTGATGGAAACTAAAAAAAGTAACTGAACAAGTTGCCTTTCCAATCGTTTCTAAAATGTAAAAAATATCAGTTTAGATAAAGGTTTATGTAACTAATTAATAGTGTTGATATTAATTGAATAGACAAAGTGGAGGGGCAAACAAAGGGGCGATCAGTTAGCAAATGATACTAATATATTTAGTCGCCACTTTACCTTTGGCAAGTAGAAATAAATTTATGAGTCGCTACTATTGATGGAAACTAAAAAAAGTAACTGAACAAGTTGCCTTTCCAATCGTTTCTAAAATGTAAAAAATATCAGTTTAGATAAAGGTTTATGTAACTAATTAATAGTGTTGATATTAATTGAATAGACAAAGTGGAGGGGCAAACAAAGGGGCGATCAGTTAGCAAATGATACTAATATATTTAGTCGCCACTTTACCTTTGGCAAGTAGAAATAAATTTATGAGTCGCTACTATTGATGGAAACTAAAAAAAGTAACTGAACAAGTTGCCTTTCCAATCGTTTCTAAAATGTAAAAAATATCAGTTTAGATAAAGGTTTATGTAACTAATTAATAGTGTTGATATTAATTGAATAGACAAAGTGGAGGGGCAAACAAAGGGGCAATCAGTTAGCAAATGATACTAATATATTTAGTCGCCACTTTACCTTTGGCAAGTAGAAATAAATTTATGAGTCGCTACTATTGATGGAAACTAAAAAAAGTAACTGAACAAGTTGCCTTTCCAATCGTTTCTAAAATGTAAAAAATATCAGTTTAGATAAAGGTTTATGTAACTAATTAATAGTGTTGATATTAATTGAATAGACAAAGTGGAGGGGCAAACAAAGGGGCGATCAGTTAGCAAATGATACTAATATATTTAGTCGCCACTTTACCTTTGGCAAGTAGAAATAAATTTATGAGTCGCTACTATTGATGGAAACTAAAAAAAGTAACTGAACAAGTTGCCTTTCCAATCGTTTCTAAAATGTAAAAAATATCAGTTTAGATAAAGGTTTATGTAACTAATTAATAGTGTTGATATTAATTGAATAGACAAAGTAGAGGGGCAAACAAAGGGGCGATCAGTTAGCAAATGATACTAATATATTTAGTCGCCACTTTACCTTTGGCAAGTAGAAATAAATTTATGAGTCGCTACTATTGATGGAAACTAAAAAAAGTAACTGAACAAGTTGCCTTTCCAATCGTTTCTAAAATGTAAAAAATATCAGTTTAGATAAAGGTTTATGTAACTAATTAATAGTGTTGATATTAATTGAATAGACAAAGTGGAGGGGCAAACAAAGGGGCAATCAGTTAGCAAATGATACTAATATATTTAGTCGCCACTTTACCTTTGGCAAGTAGAAATAAATTTATGAGTCGCTACTATTGATGGAAACTAAAAAAAGTAACTGAACAAGTTGCCTTTCCAATCGTTTCTAAAATGTAAAAAATATCAGTTTAGATAAAGGTTTATGTAACTAATTAATAGTGTTGATATTAATTGAATAGACAAAGTGGAGGGGCAAACAAAGGGGCGATCAGTTAGCAAATGATACTAATATATTTAGTCGCCACTTTACTTTTGGCAAGTAGAAATAAATTTATGAGTCGCTACTATTGATGGAAACTAAAAAAAGTAACTGAACAAGTTGCCTTTCCAATCGTTTCTAAAATGTAAAAAATATCAGTTTAGATAAAGGTTTATGTAACTAATTAATAGTGTTGATATTAATTGAATAGACAAAGTGGAGGGGCAAACAAAGGGGCAATCAGTTAGCAAATGATACTAATATATTTAGTCGCCACTTTACCTTTGGCAAGTAGAAATAAATTTATGAGTCGCTACTATTGATGGAAACTAAAAAAAGTAACTGAACAAGTTGCCTTTCCAATCGTTTCTAAAATGTAAAAAATATCAGTTTAGATAAAGGTTTATGTAACTAATTAATAGTGTTGATATTAATTGAATAGACAAAGTGGAGGGGCAAACAAAGGGGCAATCAGTTAGCAAATGATACTAATATATTTAGTCGCCACTTTACCTTTGGCAAGTAGAAATAAATTTATGAGTCGCTACTATTGATGGAAACTAAAAAAAGTAACTGAACAAGTTGCCTTTCCAATCGTTTCTAAAATGTAAAAAATATCAGTTTAGATAAAGGTTTATGTAACTAATTAATAGTGTTGATATTAATTGAATAGACAAAGTGGAGGGGCAAACAAAGGGGCGATCAGTTAGCAAATGATACTAATATATTTAGTCGCCACTTTACCTTTGGCAAGTAGAAATAAATTTATGAGTCGCTACTATTGATGGAAACTAAAAAAAGTAACTGAACAAGTTGCCTTTCCAATCGTTTCTAAAATGTAAAAAATATCAGTTTAGATAAAGGTTTATGTAACTAATTAATAGTGTTGATATTAATTGAATAGACAAAGTGGAGGGGCAAACAAAGGGGCGATCAGTTAGCAAATGATACTAATATATTTAGTCGCCACTTTACCTTTGGCAAGTAGAAATAAATTTATGAGTCGCTACTATTGATGGAAACTAAAAAAAGTAACTGAACAAGTTGCCTTTCCAATCGTTTCTAAAATGTAAAAAATATCAGTTTAGATAAAGGTTTATGTAACTAATTAATAGTGTTGATATTAATTGAATAGACAAAGTGGAGGGGCAAACAAAGGGGCAATCAGTTAGCAAATGATACTAATATATTTAGTCGCCACTTTACCTTTGGCAAGTAGAAATAAATTTATGAGTCGCTACTATTGATGGAAACTAAAAAAAGTAACTGAACAAGTTGCCTTTCCAATCGTTTCTAAAATGTAAAAAATATCAGTTTAGATAAAGGTTTATGTAACTAATTAATAGTGTTGATATTAATTGAATAGACAAAGTGGAGGGGCAAACAAAGGGGCGATCAGTTAGCAAATGATACTAATATATTTAGTCGCCACTTTACCTTTGGCAAGTAGAAATAAATTTATGAGTCGCTACTATTGATGGAAACTAAAAAAAGTAACTGAACAAGTTGCCTTTCCAATCGTTTCTAAAATGTAAAAAATATCAGTTTAGATAAAGGTTTATGTAACTAATTAATAGTGTTGATATTAATTGAATAGACAAAGTAGAGGGGCAAACAAAGGGGCGATCAGTTAGCAAATGATACTAATATATTTAGTCGCCACTTTACCTTTGGCAAGTAGAAATAAATTTATGAGTCGCTACTATTGATGGAAACTAAAAAAAGTAACTGAACAAGTTGCCTTTCCAATCGTTTCTAAAATGTAAAAAATATCAGTTTAGATAAAGGTTTATGTAACTAATTAATAGTGTTGATATTAATTGAATAGACAAAGTGGAGGGGCAAACAAAGGGGCGATCAGTTAGCAAATGATACTGATAAATCTAGACGCCACTTTATCTTTGGCAAGTAGAAATAAATTTGTGAGTCGCAACTCCATTTCTTCAAGCTGTCCCGTTTTCGCAAACCAAAATAAATAATTAAATGGGCGATTCTCGAAAAAATGTTCTGTGCTTAACGCTAAGTTTTTTATTTTTTCCCACTGTTAAAAATTCAGGAAGATTTTCTGGTAATTGTTACTGTAAAATTGCATCGCCGATGCATCGCTGATTTTTACGGTAATTTATACCGGAGAAATAAGCGATCCCAGCGCCAACTGGTTGCTGTGGCCTACCGAGGAAACCGTAAAATTTTACAGTAACATTTGATTTTTACGGTAATAGTTACTGGCAACATGGATGCCAGTAACAATTACCGTAAATTTTCCGGAAATTTTTCAACAGTGCAGCTAATCGAAGCCTTCAAAAAATAATGCTGTTGGGGAATAATACATGCTTTAATGTACTATCAAAGCACAACAGTTAATCCCATATTTAATTAATAGTTACTTGAATTAAACGAGCTGATGTGTGCATCACATGACTTCCTTTTACTCCAATTTCATGTCATTTCTCCATTATTGGAAATTTTAATGTGATTCAATAGTTTACTCTCTAAATATCACCAATAGTGGCCAATTTAAAACCAAATTTTTAAAAGAATTGCCAAATTTGTCGCCAAGTTGGCGACAAAACTTGGCGATCAAAAGACTGGCGATCTATCGCCAAGCGTCCGACAAATTAAAACACCACTTGAGTTTACATTGAAATGAACAATGATTTCCCTCAAAAAGGGGCAAAAGACCCCTTTAGAAACACCCCAATGCAACCAAAACAGGAGGTGCACAACGAGACCCCACTAGGAGTTTACGTACCAAATTTCAACTTTCTAGGACTTACCGTTCTTGAGTTATGTGACATACATACGCACATACATTCAAACATATGTACATACAGACGTCATGAGAAAATTCGTTGTAATTAACTCGGGAATCGTTGTTACAGATATTTCGCGTGTCTATACGTTTTTTAGGCACTTATCCACGTGTGGTCGAGTCGGAAAAAAAAACTCAATATTCATTCGGGGATGAGTAAAATGGAAATTAAGGTCGATTTTGGAGTGAAAATTTTTTTGCGAATACAATGCTTCCTTTTTTGTAAAAGGAAGAAAAAAAATGTTATCGTTACGCAACGGGACGTTTTTTCGAGAATCACCCAAATGACAAATTAGATATCAAATAACTATTAAAGAATAAAAATTATCAGTTTGGCTAAAGGTTAATACTAGTTATTAATGATATTAACTCTAATGAATAGCACTGGTGACCACTAGAGAGATAGCAAGAAATTCCTGAGGGGTGGGGGGTGTAAACCTATGTTTGACATGTTTAGATTTTAACATTAGAGACACAGTCATGCAAACATGAAATTGATTAAGTGATGAAAAATTTCTTTGATACAGAAAAGAATAACTTGAATTTTCGTTGGAAGAATTAAATTTTGAGCCTTAAGGGACCTACGTTCCTTCCCCTCCCCCCCCCCCCTTTCCTGCATCACTGGTAACCAGGGCCCGATAAAGATATGAGACTCAAAGGTCCGTCGTGAAATTTTATAAACCCAACAATTCACTGGGAAACAGCAGTGTCAACATTAGGGGTGCAGCGATGCTCAAAATATTCACCAGCGTGGCACATCTTAAGTAAGCAGAATAAAGAGGGAAATGAATATTCTTTTTTATTTAATACTAGTCATCAAAGAACCCCCTCCAGTAGGTATTTTTCATCAAAAAACCCCCTCCAGAAGGAATTGCTGGCTACTCGAGTAATCCACAGAACCATCTACTGGAGCGTGTCTCAAAATCAAATTCCGCCAGAAGACAGAAGAAACCGAAAACGGTACTCACCCGAAGATGTGCCAGGCAGACGAGTGACTGAATGAATGAGCTCTTCTAACGAGTTCGCGCCGGCCATTGCCACCTGCTCAATATAGGTGATCCAGATACTTCTGCGACCCCCTTTCTCTTCCCTCTCACTTCCAACAGGTTGCTTTTGTCGGGGAGTCCCTCTCGCTTTGTCTTTTTTTCAGTCGGGGTTTTCCGGCCAGGCGACTATTTTCGGACACAGCCGCACAGGAAAAGCGCAGTTTGACAGGGATATGATATGGGGGGGGGGCTTCCCCCCCCTCCCATATCGAAATCCGCTTTGTGGTCCGTTGATTAGTGGAACACTAATCCGTTGTGGAATTAAGTGAGTGTGAGAGGTGAAAGTGTGAGGAGGGAATATTGGTTTGACTGCTTTTGGAAGGCGCGTGTGGAGGAAGTGGTTGATTAGTGTCTGTTGGAAATAATAGTGGTGAATGAGAATGAGAGAGAGTGCGATTACAACACCTTTAGAAGACTTTCTTTTTATTTAATACGCCATCATTTTGTACACATTCAATAGTAAAGTAAGACAAAACAACGTTAGATGAAGCACAAATTTGCAAATTACAGCAGACACGTGTTTCGGCGTTACAGGGAACGCCTTTTTCAATGCAAAAAATAATGAGCTTATGGATGAAAAGACATCCGACTTTTGTCGGATGTCTTTTGATGTAAGTTATCGGGGTTTGCTTCCAAAAAATTAGTTATATGAATATTTTTATTCAAAATTTCACCCCGAAGATCACAACAAAGTGAGTAAAAATGCATGGGATGCCCCGAAATTTGTTTCAGATAGAAGAAAAATTAATATATAGAGAGAAATAGTGATTCAAAACCATTGTAAAGTAGAGACACCAGCAGTTTTAAATTTTTCTAAGGTAAAAAAAGGAATGGAAAACAAAAGTGCGTCAAGAAATTCAAGAACCCAGGTATTTAAACTTAAATAAAAAGGAAAAAAATATATACGATAGCACTACTATATATCACCTCGGCCAAAGCGTTAAAAGTTTTTTTTTTTTTCTTTTCGGGGTCTAAAAGCGTTTGTTTTTCAAACAAAAAAATTTTTTGAAAATTCCATTATGGAAAAACTAAAATAGTTTAATGTTTTTGGAAAAGAAAAAGTGAGTCAGAATGTTTTACAACATATTTTTGAAAAAAAAAAAAAAAAATATTATACACAATAAAATAACGGGAGAGAGGAATTTTCTGTCTATCCCAATCTTTTTATGTCACCAAAAATTGCATTTTTATAACATTAATAGAAAAACTTCAGAGGAGATACCATGAATCCGCTTCCACCATCATTTTCAAAGATTATCTAAACTTGTTACTTCCTTTTACAAAAAAGGAAGTATTGTATTCGCGAAAAAAAATTCACTCAAAAATCGACCTTAATTTCCATTTTACTCACTCCCGAATGAATATTGAGGGTTTTTTTTTTTTTTTTTTCTTTTTTTGTCGACTGGATAAGTGCCTAAGAACGTATAGACATGCGAAATATCCATAATGACGATTCCCGAGTGAATTACAACGAATTTTCTCGTGACGTCTGTATGTACGTATGTATATATGTGCGTATGTGCGTATGTATGTCGCATAACTCAAGAACGGTAAGTCCTACAAAATTGAAATTTGGTACGTAGACTCCTAGTGGGGGCTCGTTGTGCATCTCCCCCTTTTGGTTGCATTCAGGTGTTTCTAAAGGTGTCTTTTTGGGGGGAAATCATTGTTAATTTCGATGTAAACTCAAGTGGCGTTATAATTTGGCGGACACTTGGCGATAGATCGCCAGTCTGCTGGTCGTCAGGTTTTGTCAACTTGGCGACAAATTTGGCGGTTTTTTTTTTTTTTTTTTTTTTTGAATCTGTTTACAATTTGGCCACTGTTGGTGATATTTAAAGAGTACACTATTGAATCACATTAAAATTGCCAATAATGGGGAAATGACATTAAATTGGAGTAAAAGAAAGTCGTGTGAGGATCAGCTCGTTTTTTTTTATGAAACATCAAGATCAAAACGTTTCCGAGTGAGACTCAACGCACCACATCCCTTCCCGCAACGTCATCAGAGACAACTGCGCATTGAGGACTTATATCCAAAATTTATGTGGGGGGGGGGGGGTTCCTAAACACTAATTCTCTCTTTCACACCATCGAAGAAAGCAAACAATTTCGTTTGTAGGACCTCAACTCTAAACATTTGTGCAGGAACGCCCTCGAACCCCCGCCCCTCGTTCCGTTCCCAACATTTTGAAGATGGTCTAAAATTTCAAGTATTTTCCGGGAGAGATTCCCCCAACCCTATCCAGTCACCCAGCATTGTAGGCCCTGCAAAAGCTTATGTAGAGTTTTCATTTCGAATTTTTTTTAGGGGAAAGATCTCTAAAACGCCCCCACCTTCACATCGTATCAGATAGTTTTAAAAAAAATTTTAGGACCTTAAATTCGAAAACTTTCCTGGAAAGTAAACCCGTCTCGAACATTATTAAAATTGTCCAAAATTTTGTTTTTACGACTTCAATTTCGAAACAACTACGGAAGAGAGTTACCGAATCCTATTTCTTCTCGTAACGTCATCAGAGATGGTTTCCAATTGCGTATTTAAGTTTTCAATTTCAAAACCTTTCTGAAGAAGAACGGTTAAACCCATGTCTGGACGTCATAAAAGATGTCCTGCAATTTTTTGATTTTTAGTTTCACGCTAGAGTCACCAATCACCCTGAACCAAAAAAAAAAAAAAAAATCGTCGAAAATTTCGTTTTAAAAACTAATTTCTACGGGGGAAGGGAGGGGAGAGTTTCCGAACTCATCCCTTTACTTAACATCATCAAAGATAACATACAATTACGTTTGAAGGACTTCAGTTACGAAAACTTTCCTGTGCTTCCAAATGCCATTACTTTCCATTAAACGCCTTTAGATGGCCTAAAGGCATTTCTAAAGCTTACATTTCAAAAAATTACCCGGGGAGAGCCACCGACGCCCTACCCCTTTTTTTTTAACATCATCAAAGGAAAACAAAGACCCATCGCTCATTTTGTCAAACAGGGGGAAGCAAGAAATCTTCAACTGTCACTGGACGCTACTACTCTTTTGGTTATGGCTGGGGGAGGAGAGATACGATTTCGATATGTGAGGTGGGGGCGTGATCTCTAAGCTTGGCCTAGAGCGTAAATATAGATGTTAATCCGGCCCTTGATTCACATTATTTCTAAGTCTAGTATAACACGGTTTCGATATAACACGAAACACGGTTTCCATACAACACGATTTGACATGATTTTTACCATGTGATTAATTAGTGTGAAAATAAGTCAAAAAGTTATTTTTAAAAAAGCCTCGTATACTAACACGGTTTCCACACTACACGGAACAAATTTACAGTGTTAGGGGTCATTCATTAATTACGGAAGGGTCGCGAGGGAGATGTTGGAAAAATCTCTACATACCTTTACTTGGGGGGGGGGGATCAGACGATCAGACCCATTCTTACGTAATATTTTCCAAGTCGATATTCGTTATTAGAAGTGTGGGGTTGATTTAGGTTTGGCATGGATCATATTTCAATTGCTTCTGGAAGGTAAAAAATGTATTAGGATGAACCGCTTTTTAATTTTTTTTTTACAAAGAACGAACAGTGTAAAATTTTGTTACAAATTCTATAAATAGTAGTTTTTTTTTTTTTTTTTTTTTTTGATTAATTTGTTTAATCTAGCTAAATTTGGCATTTAATCCATTATCTTTCATCCAAAATTATCTTAGTAACGTAACCTGTAAATAGTTTCTTGTAATAAATATACAACCCCCTTACATTCGAATGAAGTATATGGTCCCTCCATTTCTGAAAGATAAGATTTGTGAATGGAATAAAAAAGAAATATGATAACTTTGTGGGATTTTCTAGATATTTCTTCACTCGATATAAAACGCCGGGCGTCTTGTGAATGGAGAGTCAGTTAGTTTGTTTTCTAACTGTGGCGTCGCGTTTTCAGCGTTCCGCTGGAAGTGTATATGTGCCTTTGCGCTGTTTTTTTGCATATTTTGATGTGAATACATGAGTGACTGTTGAGTTTACGGAGAAAGAAAAAAAAATACTTACACCGTTTACGGTGTTAATTGATATTTTCCTAATTGCTATGGTTAATTTAGCAGTTGCTAACGATATTTCTGTACATAGTTGTAAATAAGTCTCCTGTGTTTTCTCAAGAACTGTGTCGACAGTTTAAGAAAGTTTGAAGTTGTATCACGAACTCTTAACAATATAAAAAAAGAATCGTACTATGTATGGCTTGTGTTATTTTTATTTAGTATCGCATAAAATACAAAAAATTATTGTCGAAAAAGCATTCAGTCCTAGATTCCTTTTAGTAAATGTTTCCTTACACACAGGGCCGATCCTAGCAGGTGTGCAGAGTGTGCACCGCACAAGGGCGGCCAAAGCAAGGGGCGGCCGCAGGCCGCATCATGTAGTTCTTATAAGCAAGAAAATTCCTCAAGAATTTCTCACCAGATAACTTATAATTAGTCGAATAAATATACTGAAATTTAAATATTCAATTATCAAAGTAAGTGTCGATTTCCCGGCAGTATAGCATAGTTTTAAGAAAAATAGAATGTTAGGGAACATTGTGTTGGTTCATTGTCCATTAATATTTTCTCTTTACACACATGCTTCATTTGGTTGGCAAAATTTGTGACAGAAACCGGTAAATCAGGCATGGATACAGGGGAGGGGAAAATTACACCCTCCTGAAGCATGAAAGGGTGCCTTCTAAAAGGAGCACCGAGGGCAGCCACTAATGTTTACCCCCCAAGCTTTTATAGACCTGAAACAATGAAGACATATTTTATTTATATAAAAAAAAGCTATACTGATTAGATACTCTCGCAAGCATTTCAAACAACAAATTCTGTGTTCAACAATCGTGGATGCTTTTAAAGAAAGTGGAAAATTGCGACAACTTTGAGAGTCAAACATATATGAATGACGAGAAACTACAAATTTTTTAATTCCTCCCTTTACGGAAATTTTTTTCTAATTATAATCCCGAATGAACTGGCCGGTTTCAGATCAGGTAGGGACAGGGCTCTTGCTTAAACGAAGCTTCAAAAACGAAGATCCAAAAGGATGCCATATTCTCCTTGACGAGACTAAAGAAGGCTTAAAATTGCGTTTTTAGGACTTTAGTTTCGGAAAATTTCGCTGGTTGAAACCACTGATCTTAAGTCTCTGATTCCCAATTAAAATTATTTATTAAGTCTTTGATTCAATCCTTCCGCCTTAACTTTATCAAAACATAGCCTAAAAAATATTCAGTAAGTTACAATTAACTACTGAATATACCTGCCTTGCCTTTAAAATTCGAGTTGAACCGAACCATTGTTTCGGCCACTCGTCTGGTTTGCGCTAATTCTATATTAGCTACCAGTTTGTTTGGCACTTTTGGCTTCCTTAAGAGGTTTTCCATCTCCAGCTCAGTCACTTTCCTATGCCGGGCTGATGAGTGCTAATAAGCACGAAACTGCAGTCCTCGGCTGGAAATGACTGAGCTGGGGGTGTATTTCACGTATAGCCTAAAAAATGTTGGCTCCAAAATCCAAAATGTGTTTTTAGAGGACAACCCTTCCTACTGTCCTCAAAAATTGCTTAATGAATTTCTTTTTCGAAATTTTTGCGATGGACTTTTTGCGATTACTACCAAAGACAGTCTCAATTAGCGTCTTTAGAGAGGCCCCTAATCCCTCCCCCTCTCACTTAATTTATTGAAAACAAACCAAAGTTGCGTTTTTCAAACACCAGTTTCAAGAACTTTCGGGGAAGGACACCAGATCTCCCTTTTCTCCAATGCAATATCACTATACCTCAAAATTTCGTTTTTAGACGGTTCCGTGGAGCCACAGAACCCTTCCTGCCTAAACTAGCCTGAAATTGACTTCAGTTTCAAAAAACAGTTCGTGAGGGCACACTGAACCCCCGCCCGCTCTTAGTCCCATCGTTAGCAAACAATGCCTAAAATACGTTTTTGGGACTTCAATTTCTAAAAAATCCCGGAGGAGAACTGCTTGGCTTATGTAACTTTCTAACCGCACTAGGGCATATCTAAGTCTATAGTTGTATTTTTCCGATATTAATATCGAAAAACATCCGTTAAGATCCGCCGAAGCTTCCCAGTTTCGTTAACGTCACCAAAGATAGTATAAAATTGCTCTTTTAGAAACATCCGCTTGGGAGCTTCAAAACCCTTCCTTCTAAAAAATAGCCTATAATGGATTTTAGTTCTGAAAAATATTTCGGTTCGGAATATTTTCACGTTTCCCCTATTGTTTTCAAATATAGCCAAAAATAGGTTTTTGAAACAATAGTGCCGAGAAATTACCGGAGGAAAGCCGCTAGATCCCCTACCGTCACCAAAGACAGCCTAAATTTGTGAACTTCAATTTCGAAAACTTTCGATGTGGGAGACGACTGAATCTCCCTCCCTCTAGCAACGTCAACAAAGGTAACCCAAAATTGCGTAATTAAAACTTAAGTTTCGGAAAATTTTCGGGAAGAGCGCCGATCCTTCCTACGCTACGGTCACATAGATAGCTTCGAACTGATATCAATTTTGGAAGAATTTTAGGAAAGAACTCCAACATTACTATTATCTGAAGTCTCGAAAAAGTTCATAAATTGCGATATTTGACGTCTATTTCGAAAACTTCTCCATGCACCTTGAATATATCTTTTGTCCTTGCAACCGATCACAACCAAATATTAGCTAAAACTATTTTTCATACGCCAATTTCGATAATTTTCTTGGAGCAATCCCCCCCCCCCCGCTTCCCCCTCCTCCATCCTTCCTCTGATGTCACCGAAGACAAACTATAAAATGCGTTTTTAAGACTAGTAAATTTTGGTATCTATTACTTTCTTCAAAGATATACATTGTACTTAAGGAGTTTCTTATTATAAAACTTTTCTTCCTTTTTATAAGTTCATCATTCTTCTGTTTTTTTTTTCTTTCTTTTTTAAATTAGAACTTGGTACAGAAATTTGAAGAAAGATTTATATAGACGTTTTAAAGATTAGTCAAAATATGCAAATTACTCTTGAGGGGCGGCACATCAGGTCTTTGCACACGGGCGGCCGACACCCTAGGATCGGCCCTGCTTACACAAACACGTTTTTAAAAAAAAAAAAACTGTCGTGAATTTAAAAACAATTCCAGTGATGTAAAAGATTCGTTATTTTATTCTTCTGAAAAACGAAATGGAATCTTACGTAAGATAGGGGGGCTAAAAAATCTTACTTACCCTTACATAGGGGAGGGGGTCAAAAATTGCCAAAATCATCCTTACGTAATTAATGAATGGCCCCTTATACGAGGGAGGCCTGTATTCCTTGACTGTCTACTCGCTCTGAATAATTATTAGTGCTGCCATCTATTAATGAGTGTAAGAAACTATAAAATAGCATGCTTTTTTTTACGGTTCATTGACACACCCTTCCTGCTAACAAAATTAGAACAACATTTGATTTCTGTTTTGCTCAAAAGTAAGCTACCACCTGTTGTCGCCGTGATCGTATAGTGGTTAGTACATTGCGTTGTGGCCGCAATAACCCAGGTTCGAATCCTGGTCACGGCACATTTTGCCCCCCTCAGGGGGGAGGGGAAAAAGGTTTACTATTTCAATCAAAAAGAAAAAAAATATTACGTACAAGAGATGGAAATTATTATTTAAATTGGACTTAAATAAGTTATTTTTATAGTTAAAATTAAACAGTTTAATAAATTTTAATTAATTAAAAAATTAAATTAATTACAGAAGATATAATTATTTTATTTATCTTATACTATCTTTTTTAAATAATTCTAATATTAACCTAATATTATCTGTAAATATTAATAATTCTAATATTAATCTAATATTATCTATAAGTATTAATAATTTTAATATTAATCTAATATTATTAATTATTAATATTATTAATATTTATTATTAATTATAGAATTTAAAAAAATAATAATTAGCGGTTTGGCAACGCACCGGGTCCTGGCGCCTCGTTTGGCGCGGGCGTCGGAAGGAACCACAGAGGAATAGCAACAACTATGATTGGACCACTGTTGCTTGGGCAACCCTATACAATCGGCTTTGTAATATTTTGGCCTACATTTTTTTTTTATTTTTTATATTACTTATGTGGAAACTCGATGAAGGTAAATTACTCATTTTTGGGCAACTTTTCGTCCCTGGCTACCCTGATTACTTCAAGCGCAATAGGTAGGCAACCTTATTTAATCGTTTTCTTCAGATTTTACTCTTCATTTATGACAAAATTTTTGGAAACTCGATGAGGGTAAATTACTCATTTTTTGGCACCATTTATGTACTCGCAACCCTGACTGGTTCACGCGCAATTCGTAAGCAACCATCACTTAAGCGTTTCGTTAACAACTTATACTCTTTATGTATGAGAACAATCTTTGTCTACTCGATGAGGATAAATTATTCCTTTTTGGGCACTTTTTAGCATCTGGCAACCCTGCTTAGGGTTGCCGGAAAAAGGTGGACAACACAACCTTACTTTCGTGCTTTATTTACAGCTTTTGTTATTGTTGTTTTGTGCCAGCCAGGCTGGCAATTTGGGGAGCGCTGCTTCACTTTTCCAACTGAACCCTCATTTGGTGTGAAGTCCGACTTCCACAGTACAGTCGAATCCCGAGTTACGCGAGGAATGCGTTCCAAGACCCCTCGCGTAAGTCGAAATTTCGCGTTGTGGAGAAGGGTATGTGTAAAGACTTTTATAAACATATCCATATAATTAAAGACACTTATAAACACCACTTCAAACTGTTAAAAACCACTTCTTAACTATACTCTATTGTTTCTTACATAAAAAATTGAATTTTTATTTGTATTTTTTAAAAAAATCGTTTTTTTAACAAAAAAAAAAAAAACTGCTACAATGCACAAAATCAATGATCAATGGGAAAGAAAGACTTAAAATAAACAAACCACTACGGTACGTACATTATGTAGTAAACAAATGCACTATAGTTGTACCGAAGACCATATACTGTACAGTAGATGATATTTGTAACTTAAAAAAGCGCAGATGATGATCATTTATGCTGCATGATCAAACCGTTATTCTTATATAATTTTAAATACACAATACAGTCGCTTAACTAGTTCTTTTATAACATTTCCATAAGAATGTTGATAGAACGTTGAGTCGAGAAATTATAAATGAATATATATGATTAAATCCTAAACCCGCTTTGCCCGGAGGCACGTTTTTTATTTCAATAATTATAACCTTAAATTAAAAGAAGATAACAAACGAAATGACTCTCGTAGTTTGTAGGTGGTTGGTGTCAGAACAACGTAATATTATTGACAATCAAAAAAACAAGCTGGTCTTCGACTAATCACAATACGATTTTTTTTCAATTCGAGTTTTCGTTTGCCCCTCACATACTGTCAACTCCTTTCTCCTCTTCAATCGGCGTAATACATAAGGCCCCTATAGTGAAGGAGCCGACGCATCCGCCATTTTGGAGCAAACTTGATCCACTCCTTCATAGCGATAGCATTGCTGCTGATGTTTACATTTCTTTAACGTGTGTTAAATGGAGTCAAATGGGTGATTGTTCGGCTGTTAATTGTGTAAACAGCCCCAAGAAAAGATTTCGGCTCTTCAGATTTCCAGCAGATGAAAAAAGAAAAAAAAGAAATGGATAAATAAAAGCCCGCGAAGTGACTGGCAGCCTGGAAACGACGCCGACTGTTTCCAAAATTTCGCCAATGTTCACCTTCGCTCTCCGGCTTTCCCGTTCCCCGTTTGGCGAAGGATTGCCAATAAAGGTAGCTTTCCCTGTTGTACACTTGCTCCAAAATGGCGGATGCGTCGGCCTCTCCAGTTACAGGGGTTCTAGTAATATAGAGCCAAAGTACGTGACGCCATGGAAGAGACTTGACTTCGAGTCGCTTGCAAAGTATTTCACATATACACTATACACAGCCAATGAATTACGTATTACTTAGTTCTAGTCGCCCACTTTGCAAATCTTTTATTTTTAAAGGTCATATATCAGTATTTTAGGCATTTATAAGAAGACTTATAAGAAAAGAAAAGGAGATACACAAAAGTGTTCCCAAAACACTTTGAGCACACTATAGCAGGGTTGGCCGGATTGGACCCGATTGGGTTGGACCCTATGGGGTTTTTTTCGAAAAAAACCTATTTAAAAAAACCATTACTTAGCCCACTTTTTTGTTTTTAAAAATCTTCTGAGAAGATTTTTAAAAAATTAATTCATTTAAATTCTTTTACAATTTAAATTTCTTTTTTATTTGCACTTCATCACAGACAATGGACATTAAAAATGAATTTTGAACTTTAATAGTATTTCTTAACTCTTGAAAAAATATTTCAAAGATTTTAAATAAATATATGTAACTTTTTTCATTAACTGGTCAATAAATAATTCACATTATCTTGACTAACGCTTGACCGAGTCCTGTTGTAGATTGTACAGGGGAGACTACTCTAGCTAAAAGGCTTTCATGTGATTTATTTTCTGCAAACCAACACGTCACAAATCTCGAATAAACAAGGTATATTTTTAAGAAATTAACAGGTTTTAAAAACGGTCGGACAGAAAACAGAATTTGATGTACAATATTTTCATTACCTTATGAAAAAGTTTAATATATCTTACTCGTTACACAGAAATAGAAAAACAGGCAACATATAATTCAAAGAAATGTCTTGATTAAGCTGGAATTCAGTAAAAAGGGACTTAAACTACTTGAAGTTCTACAGTACTTTTGCATAACAAAATGAAACACAATACAGTAAAATGCAAAAAAAAAAAAAAATGAAGTAATTAAAAACAAACAATAGATTTTATCACTTGAGAAATAACTTTGCCTTAACTAAACTAAAAAATCTGAAACTTCACCATTCTTGGGTTTCGTCGTCTTTTATACTTTTCTTCAGAAAGCGCTGAATTTTCCAGCTTTTTTTTACCCCAAGACAATTTTTGTGCTTTATCCATATACTTACGCTACAATATGCTACAAGTACCCCACATTTTCCCTGAAAAAAGACAATAAAAATCACATTTCTTTTTTAAAAACCCAGCTTTAGTTGGTTTTTTTGGGGGTTTTATTTAAAAAAAAAAAAACAAAAAACCCTGGGTCCATGGGCTTTTTTAAAAAAAAACCGGGTTTTTGCCAACTCTGCACTATAGTGAACTTTTTTATAAGGTAACGTGAGATAGTGGTGTCAAAGCAAAGATTTTGTAATTTCAGCTCTAAATTACTAACATTTTTGAAATTTTCGTATGTACTTAAACTATAATAGAAATATTTTCTTGTTAGATTACTTTGCTGTTGAGTGAACTTCACTCAAACATAACTTTTTTTACCAGTATCATTTATTGCTTCCTTTGAATAGCTATTACATCGACATACATGTCTGCATCAAGACAAATGAATCAGAACTCAGAATTTCAATAAGCAATATTTATTTATTAATCACACAACATAACAAAATGGTAAAGAGTCTGAACTGAGTCATAAATCAGGTACAATTACATTGTTTGACAAAGTATTGAATGCAATAGAAACTTTATAAACTGCTTTCACTGACAGATAACTTTATCTTTTAAAAATAATTAAACACAAGAGAATTCTTCATTGGTAGTACGGGAATGTGAGATGGATAACAATTTTTAAAATGAACAAATTGGAAATTAATTTTGAAAATAACAGTGAATTCAGAGCTCCTAACAAAGGTAAGAGGCAACATGACGACTTATGTGTGAAGAAGTATATAATTATAGTGAAATTCCGTTACAACGAACTTCAAGGGACCACAAATTTTGTTCGCTGTAACGGGAATTTCGTTGTAAAGGAACTCGAACAATGTAATTGCAATTACATTGGGACTGAAAATGTATTTCGTTGAAACGAAAATTTTGTTGTATTGTTATTCGTTGTAACGGGATTTCACTGCAGTATGTGAAGAAAAGAGTGAATGAATGAGTAGAATTACTAAACAAAGAAATGTAAATTAATTAATTAATGAAAATATAAGTGACTTAGCAGGGATGCCCACCCCCTCCCCCCTAAAAATCGCGAAGACCCTCCCCCTCCCCAAATAAGTGAAAAATACCCCTCAAAACAGCCCCCTCCCATAAAATTGCAATGGCGCAGTCTGCAACCCCTTCGCAGCTCTATTTATGGGGATTTTTATTGCAATTACAGCGTGCAGCGCCACGTGTTGGTAATTTTTATCACTAATTTACAAGTTTCTCCACATGATTTTTATGGGTTTCCCAGTAGACACACTGTTTTGTTTTATTCCAATATCTTTCTTTGTTTTCAAGACATGTGATTTTGAAATTAGGGAGCCCTTCGCTTGACACCCTGTTCATAGTTAAAATGGTACTTTAAAGGTTGGCGCTAAAAGCAGAGTAAATGTTTCACTTTGCCCCACATTCCCCAGGTATCCTTAAATGAGTTCAATGTGAATTCCAGAACAATGTTGTTTCACAAAAATTACGACTTCGACTGTGGTGTTTTGAATTCACCGTGTAAATGTTTCACCATTTCACTTTGCCCCACATTTCCCAAAGTTTTGAAGGAGCGTACAAACCCTGTTTCTTTAGTCTGGTATCTTGAATGTACTTTTAACGGTGAAAGAGCACTAAAGGACTCTTCACAAGAGTCATTAGATTATGATTTTGCTTTGGTGTGCATTTTCAGACGCATATACAAACTATTACCATGAGAAAATGCCTTGTTACAGTACTCACAAGAATATTGTTTTTCTTTCACATGTACCCTCAAACGTCTTTTCATATGTGCACGCTGAAAAATGACCTTTCACAAATATATCAAGTATAGAGCTTTTCATTGGTGTGTATCTGCAAATGAGTTTTCAAATTTGAACTTTGAGAAAATGCCTTTTTACAATACTCACAAGAATATGGTTTCTCATTAGTGTGTATCCTCAGATGAATTTTCAATTTTGAACTCTCAGAAAATGCCTTTTTACAATACTCGCAAGAATATGGTTTTTCATTGGTGTGAATCCTTAAATGTCTTTTCAAATTCGAGCTATTAGAAAATGTCTGTTTACAATACTCGCAACAATATGATTTTTCATTAGTGTGTGTCCTCAAATGTTTCTTAAAATTTGAACTTTGAGAAAATGTCTTTTTACAATACTCACAAGAATATGGTTTTTCATTAGTGTGTGTCCTCAAATGTATAATCAAATTTGAGCTTCGAGAAAATGTCTTATTACAATACTCACAAGAATATGGTTTTTCGCAAGTGTGTACCCTCAGATGTATTTTCAACCTTGAACTATCAGAAAATGTATTTCTACAATACTTGCAAGAATATGGTTTTTCATTAGTGTGTATCATTAAATGGTTTTTCAAATTTGAACTCCGAGAAAATTCCTTTTTACAATACTCGCAACAATACGGTTTTTCATTAGTGTGCATCATTAAATGTCTTTTCAAACTTGAGCTATCAGAAAATGTCTTTTTACAATGCTCGCAAGAATATGGTTTTTCATTAGTGTGAATCCTCAAATGTTTTTTCAAATTTGAACTAGTAGAAAATGTCTGCTTACAATATTCACAAGAATATGGTTTTTCATTAGTGTGTATCCTCAAATGTGTAATCAAGCTTGAACTTTGAGAAAATGTCTTTTTACAGTACTCACAAGAATATGGTTTTTCATTTGTGTGAATCCTCAAATGTTTTTTCAAATTTGAACTATTAGAAAATGTTTTCTTGCAATACTCGCAAGAATATGGTTTTTCATTAGTATGTATCCTCAAATTTGTAATCAAACTTGAACTTTGAGAAAATGTCTGTTTACAATACTCACAAGAATATGGTTTTTCATTTGTGTGTGTTCTCAAGTGGGGTATTAGTTCAGAGTTTTTAGAAAATGTCTTTTTACAATATTCACAACAAGCATGTGGTTTCTTTCTAGCGCACAATGTTTCATGCATATTTGAGTCTGTATTTACAGGAACTGACATGGCAAAATAATTTAAAGACTATTCTTTCACATGAAATATAGCTCAAATGCAGATTATAATTAAGTTAAATCATATAATATAATAACATCAATGAAAAAACGTTATACATAAAAACTTGTAAAGCTGACCACCTTTGTAAGTACACCATCTGTCGAAGGTGTCAGGTACAGAAATACTTCTTTATCATATACATCGCCCTCTATAAGTTGACCAACAGTCTAAATTGCGCACAAAACTTCCACACCGCAAGTAGTCAACTGACACAGGTTTACACTACGCTTCTTCTTTTGTTCAGTTCAGCTCACAAAGCATCAAATTTTACATTTACGAGAGTAGTTTCATTATCAACAATATGTATTCAGAAAAAGTGCATCACATTTCATTTTTTAAGCAGTGCCTTTACAGAATAATTACAAGGTTATGGGGTTTTTTTTAACAATCTAATAAAAAGACCGATTGTCAAAGGTATGTGTCTTTCATTGACTCTAAATTTACATTCTCAATGGCAAATTTTCATAAAAGCAAATAAATAAGACTTTCGTAGCCTGCATCTTTAAGTACCCCGTGTAAAAGCTGTTCATACATAGGCTGTGTTCAACATGTACTCTTAGATTTTGATTTTTTTTTTTTTTTTTTTTTTTTTTTTTTTTTTTTTTTGAATTATAGAATGATTTTACAAAATACTATTTTACAAGTTTGAAAATCACTTGCATCGAAACAGAATCTCCCGATGTCTGCGATGCGACGTTCAGTTTCAAAGAGCTGGAATTGGTATATACCAGTACCTACACACAAAAAAGAAAGCAGCTGAAACTATTTGACAGTAATTAATCGTAGATAAACAAATTCTTATAAAATTATCAAATACCATTCATAGTGAAAAGACACTAATTATCTTGCAGAGTATCAAGGCTAGTTTATGAGGGTAATGACAAACAAGAGATAATAAAATGTGGAAAAAAATTGAATTTTGAGATCTTAATTTGGATCATGTTTTTCCGAATTACGAAATGCAATAGGACCCTACTCGTTGGGTTTTTTGTTTCCGCTAATGGCTTTCACCGCAACCATAATTTGAATTCAAGACGTCAAAATTCAAATGAATGCCAGGGCCTGGATGTAATGTGCTGGACAGGGGGACCTGGGGTAAAATGGGGCAAAGTGAAAAATAAAATATTTTTTAAAAAATAAATTGGTAAATAAAAGGTTACAAATGAATAAATAAAACAGTAATTAAACAAGTAATGAATATTTACAAGTAAGTTACGGATCCTAAGTCAAGGGTAAGGCAGAACTAGATGTGAAATAAAAACTTTAATTAGTAAATGAAAAAAAATAGATGAATGAGTTAAAGAGTGAATGGACAAGAAAATCAGTGAATGAATGAGTAGAATAACAAAATGAAGGAATATAAATGAAGTATTAATAAATGGAAACATAAGTGATTCAGTAAAGGATTGAGTGGGTAAACGAAATCAACTTCAGTAGAAGACCGTTATAACGCCGACCTATATGACGCAATTCTCTATAAAACGCACAACTTTTCAGAAGTAAACAATATGTTTTGAAGTTTAAAAAATCCCTCTGTTTTGCTTTGCAAGCACTAAAATTGTAAGGAAAATCAAATTTTGAAATAGTTTCTCATCTTTCCATCTTAATTCAAAGCTTTTAAAGGAAAATTAGTACTTACAGTAAATAGAAAATACCAGATGGCTCTTGAAAATGCAGCCGTTATGCAAATCATGAAGCTGGCAGAAGTGCGGGATTTTTATTATGAAACATATTTATTTGTGAATAACCAATTGTAATATTGGTGCTTTAATACTCATTGCAGATAAAACTCATTCTGAAGTGCTAATATATAGATATATTCTGAATATTAGTTTCCGAATTTGTGAAATGATCTATATTAACGCAAAAACCTGTATAACGCAAAAGCTCTGGTCTCAAGGTGTGCGTTATAACAGTTTTCTACTGTATTTCACTTTGTCCCATACTAATTGCTCTTAACTAATTAGTTGTACAAAATATTTAAAATACAAATAAGATTAATATTAACTAAATTAACACAGCATCATGCCATAGAAAGTCTCAATTAATATTTCAAACATTGAAAATAAGAACTTTATCAACTCATAGTTACAAAAATAAGTCAAAAGACTTACAACATAAAAATACAATATAAAGAATCAATTTTTTAAAATTGCCTGTATATTCATGAGCTTTAATCTTTGGCGATATTTCATTCCTGATTGGAATAGACTACATGTGCAACTACATAATTAAAAAATTACCATATAGGTGGCGCTAACTACGGAGAAAATAATTCAATATTCCACTTTGCTCCAAATTTCTCTACATATCCTTAAACGAGTTAGTGAATGTGAATTCCACAAAAATGTCTTTCCACAATAATCACGAGTATGTTGTTGTGTCTTCACGGTGTGTTCTCAAACGGCGATTGAAAGATGATTTCCAAGAAAAAAAACTTTTCCTTTACAATACTCACAAGGTCACAAGAGTACTCAGAGTGGTCACTTTAGCATGTTTCCTAAATGTACTTTAAAAGATAAAGGAGCAAGAGTCGCAAGATTATGAGATAAATAAATACTTTTGTGTTGAACAGTAAAACAACCTAAAGTAACATCTAAAACGCACAAACTCGCAGATGACTGCAAACATATGTTTCGGCGTTTCAGGGAACGCCTTTTTCAATGCAAAATGTTGTGAGCTTATGGTTGAAAAGACATCCGACAAAAGCCAAGAGGAGATAAGCATACAGCTTAAAAGATAAAAATAGCGGATTAGCCAAACGCCAATGTCCTCCCCGTGTGTTCTCAAATGCCAATTCAAAGACGATTTCTAAGAAAAGTTTTTTTTCCGACTTCCTCTATTTAACGACGGTTTTTCACAGTCCCAGATAGTCCACTGTAGTGTTAAAAGCATTCTATTTAAGGACGTTTCCTATTTAAGGACGTTTCCCATTTAAGGACGATTTTTTGTGGTCCCTTGAAAGTCGTTTAACAGAGAGCCAACTGTACTTTTAAAGATGAAGGGGCACTAAAGGACACACACGGCTCACAAGATTATGGTTTCGCTTTTGGTGTGCTTTTTCAGATGGTTGTACAAACTATAGCTCAGAGAAAATGCCTCGCTACAGTATTCACAGGAGTATGGTTTTTCATTAGTGTGTATCCTCAAATGGATACTCAAATTTGAATTCTGCGAAAATTTCTTTTTACAATACTCGTAAGAATATGGTTTTTCATTAGTGTGTATCAGTAAATGTCTTTCCAAACTTGACTTCTGAGTAAATCTCTTTTTACAATACTCGCAAGAATACGGTTTTTTATTAGTGTGTATCCTCAAATGTGCAATCAAATTTGAACTCGTAGAAAATGTCTTTTTACAATACTCACAACAATAGGATTTTTCATTAGGATGTGTACCATTTGTGTGTACCTTCAAATGTTTTTTCAAACTAAAACTCCGAGAAAATGTGTTTTTACAATACTCACACGAATATGGTTTTTCATTAGTGTGTATCATTAAATGTCTTTTCAAACTTGAATTAAGAGTAAATATCTTTTTACAATACTCGCATGAATATGGTTTTTCATTAGTGTGTATCATTAAATGTCTTTTCAAATTTGAAGAACCTGAAAATGTCTTTTTACAATACTCACAAGGATAGGATTTTTCATTAGGATGTGTACCATTGGTGTGAACCTTCAAATGTTTTTTCAAACTGAAACTCTGAGAAAATGTAATTTTACAATGGTCGCAAGAATATGGTTTTTCATTAGCGTGTATCCTTAAATGTGCAATCAAATTTGAATTCTGCGAAAATTTCTTTTTACAATACTCGCAAGAATATGGTTTTTCATTAGTGTGTATCCTCAAATGTATAACTTGAAATATCAGAAAATGTCTTTTTACAGTACTCACAAGCATATGGTTTTTCATTAGTGTGTATCCTCAAATGTCTTTTAAAACTTGAACTAACTGAAAATGTCTTTTTACAGTAGTCACAAGAATATGGCTTCTCATTAGTGTGTGTCCTCAAATGTGTTTTTAAACTTGAACTCTGAGAAAATGTCTTTTTACAATACTCACAAGAATAGGATTTTTCATTAGGATGTGTACCATTGGTGTGTACATTAATATGTTTTTTCAAACTGAAACTCCGAGAAAATGTCTTTTTACAATACTCGCATGAATATGGTTTTTCATTAGTGTGTATCATTAAATGTCTTTTCTAACTTGAATTAAGAGAAAATGTCCTTTTACAATACTCACACGAATATGGTTTTTCATTAGTGTGTGTCCTCAAATGTCTTTTCAAATTTGAATTAAGAGAAAATGTGTTTTTACAATACTCGCATGAATATGGTTTTTCATTAGTGTGTATCATTAAATGTTTTTTCAAACTTGAATTAAGAGAAAATGTCTTTTTACAACACTCGCAAGAATATGGTTTTTCATTAGTGTGTATCATTAAATGACTTTCCAAATTTGAACGATCTGAAAATTTCTTTTTACAATGCACACAAGAATGTAGGTTTTTTTGAGGGTGCATCTTCAAATGGCTTTTCAAAATTGATCAATGAGAACTGGCTTTTAGACAAAACTCACAAGAAAATGATTTCTCGTTTGTGTGTATTCTCCAGGGAGTTATTAGTTCAGAATTCTTAGAAAATGTCTTTTACAATATTCACATTAAGTACACCACCTGTAGAAATTGTCAGGTACAGAAAAATTTCTTTATCATGTACATCAACCTCTGTAAGTTGATCATCTCTCTAAGTTGAGCACAAAACTTTGGCACTGCAAGTGGTCAATTTACGCAGGTTTACACTATATTTTTTTTTTTTTTTTTTTTGTTCAGTTCAGCACACAAAGCTTCACATTTACATTTACCAGAGCAGTTTCATAATCAACAATATGAATCGAGAAAAAGTGTATCACATTTCTTTTTTTAAGCAGTGTCTTCAGAAAATTCTTGCAAGATTATGGATTTTTCTTAACAATCTAATAAAAAAGAACGATTGTCAATGGTCATCTTTCAATGCTTCTTTTTACATTCTCAGTGGGAAGTTTTCATAAAAGCATACAAATAAGGCTTTTGTACCCTGCATTTTTAAGCGCCCTGTGTAAAAAGTGTTTATGCATAGGCTGTGCTCAACATGTACTCTTAGATTGCAAACTTTTTAAAATTCTAGAGTGCCATTACAAAACATTATTTTACGAGTTTGAAAATCACTTGTACCAAAACGGAGTCTCCGGGTGTCTGCGATGCGACGTCCAGTCTCAGGGAACGGAAATTGGTATACACCAGTACCTACCTACACACAAAAAAGAAAGCAGCTGAAAGTATTTAACTGTAACTAACAATAGAAAAACAAGTTCTTATAAAATTGTCAAATACCTTTCATAATCCAAAACACACTAATTATCTTGCCAAGTAGCAGAGCTGGTTTATGAGGGTAAGTCGTTAAATGAGTCACAAGAGATAGTAAAATCAGGGTTGGCCGGATTGGACCCAATTGGGTGGGACCCAATGGGTTTTTTTTTTTTTTTGAAAAACCCATTATTTAGCCCACTTTTGTGTTTTTTTTTTAATTTTCTGAGAAGTTTTTTCAAAAAATTGATTAATTTAAATACTTTCACAATTTAAACTTATTTTTTATTTGTTCTTTACCACAGACAATGGACATAAAAAATGAGTTTTGAACTTTCATGGTTTTTCTTAACTCTCGACGGCATTAAAAACATACGTCAAAGATTTTAAATAAATATATTTAACTTTTTCTGTAACCGGTCAATAATTAACTCAAATTATCTTGACTTAGTCCTGTCACGTCTGATTTTCTCAATATTTGTAGATTGTACAGAGGAAACTACTCTAGCTAAAAGGCTTTCATGTGAATTATTTTCTGCAAACCAACACCTAGCAAATCTCGAATAAACAAGGTATATTTTTTAGATATCAACAGGTTTCTCAAACGGTCAGACAGAAAATTGAATAGGATGTACAGTATTTTCATTATCTTATGAAAAAGTTTAATATTTCTTACTCTATACACAGAAATAGAAAAACAGGCGACATAAAGTTCAAAGAAATGTATTGATTAAGCTGGAATTCAGTAAAAAGGGATTTAAACTACTTTAGGTTCTACAGTAGTTTTGCATAACAAAATGAAATACAAAAAAGTAAAATGCAAAAAAAAAAAAAAAATTGTAGTATTTAAAAACGAACAATAGATTTTATCACTTGAGAAGTAACTTTGCCTTAACTGTTGGTAATCATGGAAACTAAAAAATCTGAAACTTCACCATTCTCGGGTTTTGTCGGCTTTTATACTTTTCTTCAGAAAACGCTGAATTTTAACTAGTTTTCCAGCTTTTTTTACCCCAAGACTATTTTTGCGCTTTGTCCATATACTTAGGCTATGATATGCTACAAGTACCCTACAATTTCCCTAAAAAAAGACAAAAAAAAAAACCCCGGGTTTTTACCAACCCTGAGTAAAATGTAAAAAAAAAATTAATTTTGTGATCCTTAATCCAAATCATGTTTTTTCTAATCACAAATTGCTATAGGATCCTAGTTCTTGGGTGTTCTGTTTCTACTAATGGCTTTTATCGTAACCATAATTCAAGTTCATGACATCAAAACTCAAATGAATGCCAGGGGCTGGATGTTATGCACTGGAGAGGGGGACCTGGGGTAAAATGGGGCAGAATGAAAAATAAAATATTTTGGATAAAATGAATTGGTAAAAAAAAGGTTATAAATGAATAAATAAAAAAAAATAAACAATAAATGAACATTTGGCAGTAAGTTACTGTCCCTAAGCCAAGCCCAAGGCAGAACTAGATGCAAAATAAATACATTAATTAATAAATGAAGAAAAATACAACATTGAGTAAAAGATTGAATGGATAAGAATATTAGTGAATGAATGAGTAGAATGACTAAATGAAGGAACATAAATGAATTAATTAATAAATGAAAACATAAGTGATTCAGTAAAGGATTGAGTGGGTAAACAAAATAAACTATTTCACTGTGCCCCATCTGCATGTACTTGAATAATTGTACAAAATACTTAAAATAAAAACAAGCTTAATATTAACTAAATTTACTCAAGAACTCTCCTTTAGTAGAACTCGATTAACATTTTAAACATCAATAATAAGAACTTTCATTTTATAGAAACAAAATAATTTTTGACTTCCAAAAGAAAAATAACAATATCAATTTTTATAACTGCAAGTGTTTTCATATCCTTAAATCTTTGCGAGGTTGGAAAAATACCCAATTTAAAAAAAAGTTTTTTTTCGGGTTTATTTGGTTTAAACACTATTTGTAAGAAGCTTGATTTTATTTTTGAAAAGTCATGAATATATAATGAATTAATTGTTAATGAATGTTTAATATTCACATTTGCCTGCCTTTTTTAGTGGTCAGAGGAGTCTGACTACGATGGAGAGGTCCCGGGTTCGAATCCCATCTGGGGCATGAATGTAGTTAAACTATTGTCCTTGTCCTTCCTTTGTGTGAATGTGATGCTGTGCTGTGAATGGTTGCCAAATCTATAAACGGGTCTTTATGGCATGTATGTATTGTGGAAGTTGGACTTCCCACCAAATTACAGTACAGTTGGTAAAGTGAAGCAGTTCACCCCAAATTGACAGCCTAGCTGGCACATGACAATAACAATATTGACCTGTGAACCTAATTACTTGATAAAATTTTTAAAAAACTGGAAGATTGCCTTCACACCAAATTACGGTACATAATAATTTGATGATATGTTTTGGTAATGTTTAACATGCAGGGAAAGGCTTTATTGTGACAAGGCTGAACTCGATCTGGTCGAAACTGTTTTACTGGTAAAACTGTGTCATTCCAGGGGAAAAGTGAAAATATGGTCAACAATTAACGCTAACTATTGGAGTTTAGGGTTAATCCAATGGAGTTGGGGTTAAAATTTCAACTACCAAAATATTGCCAAACAGGCAATTGCTTCATTCGAATGTAGAAGCAATTTTCACCCGTCACATACATTGACAGGCGACTTTCTAGTACATAAATAAAAGTGAAATTTAAATCAAGTATTCTGAGCATAGAAAGTATTTTGCAGTATCTACAAATGAATCACAAATTTCACAATTTTAAAAATCAAAAGACCCAACACATATTTTGTTTTAAAATAAGAAAAAAGTTACAGATCATCTTTTAATTTACATAATGTAACATATTGAAGACAGGACAACGGGCTTCAAGAAAACCATTATGTTTTTTATTGCAGACATTATTTCTCCTGGTTTAATGCGTTGAGGAATAGATTTTTTTTTTTCAAATCATTTCAACTAAAACCCTCAAATAAAAATACACATTCTGAAACGTTTTCCCAATCCTAATTTATTTCGTAATTTTTACACTACAAATCCAAATAATTAAACTATTCTCTTAACACATCTTGATACTAAAGACATTGTATTATAAAAAATAATGTTTATTTATTCTTCTATCATTCATACATCATTCTTTTATTATATTGGGATTAAAAAAGTTCTTTAAAAGGTGAACATTTGACATAAAAAATTTTTTATAACAGCCACATTTACACTGATATTTTCTGTTTTCAAAATTTTATGCATCTT
Organism: Uloborus diversus; assembly: GCF_026930045.1. Lineage (NCBI taxonomy): Eukaryota > Metazoa > Arthropoda > Arachnida > Araneae > Uloboridae > Uloborus > Uloborus diversus. The sequence goes on along the minus strand of NW_026558534.1, from coordinate 66,793 downwards.
TTTTTTTTCTCTGATTGCATCGATTATCGTAGATGCAAAAAAGTAAGCGATTCTTTTTTTTTTTTTTTTTTGAAATCTTGCCAATGAAAGACTGTAGAGTTTTGATTTATATATACTACAGATTTCTTAAATGACACATGATTTATCTCTATGAATCTTTTAAGTAACTAAGAAAATAAGGTAGTAAAATGAAGTTTTGGCTGAAATCTGCTCTTGGGGCTAATTTGAAACTTAAAATGAAATGAACTAAAAATCAATGAATCGATAAAGAAAACAAACTACTTGAATTTTTTCTTTATCTAATTTTAGAAAAGTATAGTTGGTTTGCCATATAATTAAGTACCTCAAAAGAAAAGTTGCATTGATTTAAGAAAAAAAAAATATTTAGCAAATTTGCGCAACATTATTAAAAAAAGTTTGAAAATTTATTAACCTGAAATTTATCTCTAAAGTAAAGCAATGCATTTTTTTTTTTTTTTTTTTTGAGCAATTGGCTTATTGCATTCGTTTGACTGTTTTTGGCATGCTATCATATTATTTTCCCACCGCCACCCTCCGCACCATCATCGTCGACCTCACAATGCTGCTCCTATAGCGAAAGCCGTCTCCAGGTTGCATCCATGTCCTACACACATGCGCGTACAACATACACAACTACACACATACACACGCATGCACACAAACATATACACCTACACGCACATACACCTACACACACGCATACATACAGACACCTACACATTCATGCCTGCACACAGACACAAACACATATGCCTACACACGCATACACATACCCCGCCCCCACACACACAAACACTCATACACACAACTACCAACACTCATGCCTGCACACAGACACAAACACACATGCCTACACACACACATACCCCCTACACACACACAAACAAACATGCCTACATACACACACACACACACACTCGTGATTGCGAAAAACATAATTTGAATTCAAGATGACAAAATTCAAATTACTTTAATTTTTTTTCTTTCTTCCTATTTTTTTGGATTTTACATCTTCCAATCATACGTAAAATTTACGGAAACATTTGGGAGAAAACGATTCAGTTTTCAAAAAAAAGAAAAACATTTTCAAAAGAAAAACACATGGTTTAAAAAAAAAAAAAAAAAAACCCTCTGATTCTTTGGCACTACGTTTTTTTTTTATTGGAATAGATTACATGAGCAACTACATAGTTAAAACATTACCGTATAGGTGGCACTAAAAGCAGAGTAGATTTCACACTCAATTTCACTATGCCCCATATTCTCCTATGTATCCCTAAATGTGTTATAGTAAAATGTCAATTCCAGAAAAATGTCATTTCACAAAAAATACGAGTATAGTGGATTGTCTTCAGCGTGTATTCTCGAACACTATTTCAAAGATGACTTTCAAGAATAGTTTTCTTTATTTTTACAATACTCACAAGAATTTTCTGTTGTCTCATATGTACTTTTAAAGATGAAGGAGCACTAGGGGGCTTCTCACAAGCGTTTTCAGACTCAGGGCCGGATTTGGAAACAGTGTGGAGGCCCCGGGGCAATGAAGGAGTGGAGGCCCCTAATCAGGGTTCAAAAAGATCATCCTATTTTCGAAAATATCCGATACTTTGATACATGTCCGAATATTTAGATATACAGTAGAATTCCTTTATAACGCTGACCTGTATAATGCAATTCTCTATAAACTGCACAACTTTTCAGAAGTAAATAATAAGTTTTGAAGTTTATGAAAATTCCTCTGTTTTGCCTTGCAAACATAAAAATTGTTAAGAAAACTAAATTTTGAAACAGTTTTTCATCTTTTCATCTTAATTCAAAGCTTTTAATGAAAATTAGCATTCACAGTAAAATGAAAATACTAGATGGTTCTTGAAAATGCAGCTGTTATACAAACCATGAAACTAACAGAAGTGCAGGATATTTCATTTTCTTGTAATAAAGAAACATATTTATTTGTGAATGACTCATTGTATAATTAGTGCTTTAATACTCACTACAGATAAAACTCATTCTGAAGTGCTAATATATAGATATATTTTGAATATTATTTTAAAAATTTGTGAAATGATCTATATACCGCCAAAACCTGTATAATGCAAAAGATCAGGTCCCAAGGTGTGCGTTATAATGGTCTTCTACTGTATATGTATATATCCGATATTTTCGACCCGTGAAAGTTAGGATATTTTGTAAAAATTTTATTGCGGGGGCCCCTTTGTTGTGGAGGCCCCGGGGCAGTAGCCCCGCCTGCCCTCCCCTAAATCCGGCCCTGTTCAGATGCATTTACAAACTATTACTGTGGGGAAATGCGGTTTTCCTTTCGCATGTACCTTCAAATGTCTTCTCATATTTGCATACTGGAAACATGACCTTTCACAAATATTGCAACTGCTTAGTTTTTCATTGGTGTGTATCCTCAAATGGTTTTCAAATTTCAAAAAACAGAAAATGACTTTTTACATTACTCACAAGTAGGACTGGGCGATATCAGAATTTTAATACTGTGATATATCGCTCGCCAAATATCAATCTTTTTGATATCTTCTTGGGGGGGGGGGGGGGGAAGGGGTGCAAAGGATCGAAAAACAACAAAAAACATTTCCAAATATAATATTATTTCTCTAATTCAAAACTTTCCTGGAAGGGGGGGGGGGAGGGCGTGCTCAATGGTATAGCTCAATGCATGACAAAAGTGCTTCGCAACGAAAAAGTTTTAGATATTCAATTCAATATTTTGTTTCAATCTTTCAATTTGAGCAGTCTCAATAATTTGAATGTACTATGAACTATATTTCATATTGATGTCTTAAATAGCTTGTTTTTGGTCATTTAATAGCTTTTGCTTTAAGACTTTTGACTTGAGTAAGATTAAGTAAAATACTAATAATAAATCCTTAAAGAATGCAGCTATAAATGCACTGCAATATAACAGATAACTTAAATATTTTCGAGGGGAAAAATTAAAATTAAAAAATTTAGTTATATATTTATTTATTTGTGAAAAAATCTGAATATTATCAAAATTGATAAAGTAAACTTCTTTTTTTTTTGGCGTTTTGAAATAAATGATAAGACATTTTTTTATTTCAATAAAATTTTTCATAATTTTTAAAATCCACGAATTATGTATGTTATTTATTTATGTTACATTAGTAAATAAAAAAAATGCTTAAAAATTGTACTTACTTTTTATCTTTATTCGACGGTCTTAGGTAAACCATCCAATAAATGTCCATTGGTAATCCATCATTGATAATCCGTCCAATAAATCGACAAGCTCAGCTTTTTCAATCATACTTGGTACTTGTTACTCTTCCGAAAATGCGTAGAACTTTCACAAAGAACATATGCCCGTTCATGGTAGAACTGAATTTCATCTTCGTTAATGCGTACAACTTTCACAAACAACACTATGTCATCGCATTAATGTTAATGCGTACAACTTTCACAAAAAACACTATGTCAGTTTCAGGGTTGCCGGAGGTAACGCTTTAAAATCGGATTACCGTGTTATGATCGGAATAAAAAATATCAAAGATAAAGCTACGATTTTCATTCAATTGTGATATGAGTTGTGCTCTTTTATATACGACAGCTCGGATGGAAATGATTGAGCTGGCTGCATATACTATTTAATCTCATTAGTTTTTTTTTTTTTTTTCCATTTTTCATTTCTTTTTTAATACAAACATTTCTGTTCAGTATATTTCGCAAACCTTTTATTCAATGTAATATCAATGGTTTACTTTTATGAACCGTGTTGATACTTCCATTGGTTAATTTTTAATTGTTGCATTAAGATGCTTTTTTAACCAACACACATTCACTTTTTAGGCCCCACGAGGGGCCATATCAGCCTTGTCAGAAACTAGGGGCGCAGTCCTTAGAAGGGCCCCGCTCTTGAAAGCTTTTTAGAGGGATTGGATCCAGAGACCAATCTGACAATAGGTCCACCTCGACCTTCGGCGGCCCTGAAGCCTCAATACAAAGTAACTTAAAAAAATAACTATAACGGATATAAATAATTAAACAAATGAGTTTCAGATATAGGTAAAAATATTAAAGCAGCTGATAACAAACAGCAGTCACTCGTTTTAAGAAAAAGGTTCACTATTCGGGGAAGGGAGGGGGGGGTCAGCAATCCAGTAGGCAGTGAAGGGCCCAAAATATCCGGGCCTGGTGACATCATTTATACACAACCCAAAGAAGAAGACACACATAAACTTTTGCAATAATTATTTCTGAAAAGATGAAATACTCACGAAGCAAGTAGACAGTTGAGAAAAGTTCAGTGGACTACTGTTCTCTGCCAATATTCGTAAGATAAACTTCAGTGCACAAACTAACGGATATTTCGTACTGAATACAAAGAGGGTCCGACACTTAGGATACTAAAAAAGAAAGAATTGACTCAAAAGAGCGTAAAATTAAGCACAATAGCAAAAATAGGATGCTTAACGAGATAAGACGCCAGCAAGCATGAATCGCGATGTCAACAATGGCAATTGGTCACAGTTAAGTTTCATTTCAGTTCAATATCTGACGACCGCCTCCACGTTTGTTATGGAGATGATGATGAAAGTTTCTCCTCTTCAATCACCACTGCCCCCCTACTCTCGGTTTCGCAACGGTCGTTTTAACTTTTCGTCTGCGATATTTTCTGCGCGGCAAAAAGAACCTTCAATTGCATTCTTGCAGATTCTCTTGCAGATTTTTTTTTTTTTTTTTGCATTAAATCTAACAGTAAAATTATGGATGGCACCTTTATCGCCAGTTTGGCATGTTCCAAAGATAAGATGATCTCAGGGAGGTTAAAGGGGAGGAGATAAATCTTTACTACGTAGAAGTGGCAACGTTCGTTCATTTTTTCCAGGGGACGTTGTATGTGCACCGCTCCCGACAATCGCAGCAGATCAATGTAAATGAGCGATGCTAAGTTTCTCATTTTTTTAGAAGCAGTTATTAAAAGCAAAAAAAGAAAAAAACTACCGGAAATTGGTTGTAATAAGGGGCCAATATAGTGGACGATGTACGGCTTTCGTCCACAGGAAGTTAGCGCAGTATTTGGTGGAAAAATTTATTTTATTTTTCATCACCAACTTGCCGAATTCGTCTGCTAATAATATTGCGCTGTGCGATGTTTTATTTTTTACGATTTCGAATGTTTCTATTCATGTAAATAATTGACGAAATGAGAATGTAGTAGAATTAATTACTTAAATACTTTTTTTAATTAGTTGTAAATTTCGTGACATGTTTCGAGAGCTAATTAAAGCGAAATAATTTTTTGCTTTCACGACCTTTAACAGATAAAAATAAATGTTAATGTTCTATTTACTTAACTTCAAACTGATATTGATTATAGAAATTTACTCACTGCTTAAACAGAATCGTTATCATTATTTTTTTTATTATTGCATTTTTTTGACAACCAAATGGAAAAAAAAATCGAGAAACTTTATTCATTCAGAAAATTATACCTTGGAACTCTTTTTTGAGATAGTTTGTGGGGTTTTCTGTTGAAATTAATCATGTTTTTGAAAATTACAATTTACTCTTTTTGTACATGTATTTTTTAAATGAAAAAGGTTTCCCGATTTTTTTTCGATTTGGTTGTAGAAAAAAATGCAATAATAAAAGAAAAATAATGATAACAATTATGTCTAAGCAGTGAGTAAATACATGAATAAAATGATTATAATCAATATCAGCTTGAAGTTAACTAAATAGAACATTAACATTTATTTTTATCTGTTAAAGGTCATGAAAGCAAAAAATTATTTCGCTTTAATTAGTTCTCGAAAAATGTCACGAAATTTACAACTAATTAAAAAAAGTATTTACGTAAATAATTCTACTACATTCTCATTTCGTCAATTATTTACAAGAATAGAAAAAAATCCAACTCGTAAAAAATAAAACATCGCACAGCGCAATATTAATAGCAGACGAATTCGGCAAGTTGGTGATGAAAAATAAAATAAATTTTTTCACCAAAATACTGCGCTAACTTCCTGTAGACGAAAGCCGTACATCGTCCTCTATATTGTACCCTTATTACAACCAATTTCCAGTAGTTTTTTTTCTTTCTTTGCTTTAATAGCTGCCTCTAAAAAAAGGAGAAACTTAGCATCATTTACATTGATTTGCTGCGATTGTCGGGAGCGGCTCGCCGACAGCGCTCTCTGGAAAAAGTGAACTATCATTGCCACTTTTACACTAGCAATCCCGTAGGACATTTCTCTCCTTCTTCCTACTCCGTGGATGATCTCTAGAAAAGTTCCAATAATACTGAAAATAAACAGGACCTGATTACCTATACTCGATTGCAAGCTTTCTTGGCTATGGAGAAATGAGCTGCGGCCAAGTGAAGGAAATAGTTCCTTGCGCTTTGCCAGATAATCGGGGGGAAATTACGCACTTTGCTTTAGAAATCGGATTAGTTAGTTAAACCGACGCAAAAGGGACATTTTTTTGTCATAATTTCTGTGAATCGTTAAATATTTTCAATTTTAAGAGCGGTGCAGCGCGGATCCATACATTCATTTGCAACTGAACGAACCAGCCAATCAGAGCTCACAAACAGTTGGCGATCTCCGGATATTCTGCGTTTGGCGCGATTTTGCTCAAGTGCTCCACTCTCGTTGAAGTATGCCAAAGCGGATTAATTCGCCAAGCAGGCAACTGCGAGTGCGGTGTCTTATCGGAGATCCTCCTTACAAACCTACAGGCGGTCTTTTCACTCAGTGTTTTTCCTCCGCGCTTAATGACGTCACTGACAAGTTAACTTGCAAGCTAGTATAGTCAACTAGGCCTGAGGGGGCGTCAGTGGCCGAGCGGTCTGAGTGACTGCTTGACATTGGCACATTTGAGGAGGTGGGTCCGACTCCCACCCTCGCTCCGGTTGTACTTTCCCTTCTTTGTGATGTAAATTCTTTCAGATTGTAGTCCTCATCAAAATAAACCTGAGCAAGCACCGAAAGAAAGAAGAAAAAGAACTAGGCCTGAGCTCCAAATCTTAAAGGGGCGGTTTTTTTTTTTTTTTTTTTTTTAACCTCATGCGTAGCATTAAAATATCATGCTTTTTTTTTAAAAAAAATAATAAAAATTCCTCTTTTAAAGAAATGTTTAAAATTATTTTGTGCTCACAAAAAGTGACAGAATAGAGACGGTGGCTTCCAAAGCAATGTGAGCCTTGGGTCTCACTTTTGGTTAGTCTGGCGGTGCACTACTTTAGTGGTCAACTTAAACAGGTGGTCATCTTATAGAGGTTGAATTACATGACATAGATCTAAGTCTCTCTGTGCCTGAACATAGCGGTCAACTTACAAGGGTGGTCAACCTAACAGGTTCTGTATCTGGTGAGCCTGATCAACTTTTGGGGTAAAGAGCCTAGTTGTACAGCAAAAACTCTATCCATGGTAGATTTCACACCATTTGCTGCCAAAGTAGGTTAAAAATTGCATTTTTACAAATTCCTACCCAACATAATCGGCTTGTATCTACTAAGAGAATGGTTTTCTGAAGTTAATTTTTTCCCTCGTTTGCAGCCTGTTGTTATGTTCGAAAGGCAGGCAAGTGGCATCTTGATAGCTAGAGTAGTTGCTGAATTATCCCAGTTGCAAATCCAGTTTAAAAAATTTTTTTTGTCCATTTTGTCTCAATTTTAAAAAACAATATCACAAAAGCAATATCCACTTTTATTTGATATTTCTTCATATCATTGAAAGAGCATACTTTTATTAGTTAAAAATCGTTTCATTTTTGAGACACACCTGGTAAAATAGGAAAATGTAGTCCTAAAACATGTTTGTCATTCCATGTGAAATCAAGGAAAAATATTAAACTTACAAATTCATGTCAAGCAATTCTAATAAATTGATGGGATCTACTGCACCTGGGTTTTGATAGGGAAAAATTTTTTTTAGATATTTTTGACCTTTGGCTTTTGTGCGAGCGCCCCTCCAAAAACTCGAGAAATGGTAAAAAGTGAAGTTCTGATACATAAAAAAATCTGAACTCATATGAGAGATAAATTTTTTTTTACTAGGCATGATTTTAAAGCTCTTGGAATAAGATTTAAAATGATGCGTTACTTTGCAAGGTTGCAAGGTTAAGCAATACTAATATTTCCAAGGTCACATGAAGCATTTTTTTGATATTTTCAAAAAAAAAAGGGGGGGGGGGCAAATGTTGTGTAAAATTTTAGAATGGGATTGCAAAGGGTTCTTTTCAAGAAATAAATAATGAAACTTTAAGAGAAAGACTAACATATATTTTTAAACATTGCAATGTTTCACGCCACGTAATCGTTAATAACAGTACTTGAAAATATGATTCGCAACAAGGCCTTAGTCAGTCGGGGGGGGGGCGGTCAGATAACCATAGCGCCCCCCCTGAAATTTTTAAATTTTCAAATGTGGGAAAAAATTTGCCATAAATTACGTTTTTCAAATTTTAATTCAGAAAAAGTCAATTTGTCCCCCCCCCCCCCAAAAAAAAAAGTTACCAAAGATCATATAAACTTTCGTTTTGAGGGCTTCAATTTGGAAAAATTTCCGGGGGAGCGCTGCGGAAAATTGGCGTAGAGCTCCAAACCCCTCTTACATTACCGAAGCTCCCCCACTACCATCAGCGAAGATCTTCTAAAATTTGTGATTTAAAAGCTTACTTCAAGAATTTTACAGGGAGTGTCTCTCCCACCCCCCTCCCTTCTTGCCAACATCATTATAGATTGCATGAAATACACCGCCAGCCCAGTCAATATAGTCGACGACTGCAGTTTCGTGCTTATTAGCACTCAAAACTATAACTTACTAAATATACCATGCCAGTCTTCAATCTTCGGGTTGAACGGAACCATTGCTTCGGTCACTTGCCTGGTCAGTGCTAATTCTATTTTAGGTACCAGTTTGTTTGGCACTCTTGGCTTCCTTAAGAGGTTTTCCACCTCCAGTTCAGTCACTTCCTACACAGAGCTGATGAGTGCTAATAAGCACGAAATTGCCGTCCTCGGCTGGAATTGACTGGGCTGGCGGTGTATTTCATGCATTTCTGCCTTAGCCCTGGCTATACGGCAGTAACTTACTGAATATATCATTAAAGATTATCTTGAATTCAGTTTTCAGGGCTTGCATTTCGAAAAGTTACCCTTACATCATTGAAAGTCAACCAAAATTACGCTTTTTGAGCTTCAATTGGGAAAGATTGCTGGTACGCTTAACGTTAGCAAATACGGTCTGCAATCGTGTTTTAAAGATTTCAATTTCAAAAACTTTCCGGGGATTAATTCCTAATCTCTCTTCTCCGTAACATTTCTAAAGATCGTCTAAAACTGCCTTTTTGCAACTCTAATTTTGAAAATTTTCGGGGGAGTGCCACCGAACTCCCCTCTTCATAGCATAAGAGCTAATAATTAACCGATGAATTTTATGAAATTCAATTTCATAAAAAGATCAGGGGGACGCCCGTGAACGCCCCTCTCCCTTTACATTATCAAAGAATGCCTAAAATTCATTTTTACAACTAAAAGTTAAGAAAGTTTCTGGGGTTGAGCCTTTGAATCTCTCCTTCTCATCACCAAAAATCTTCTGAAACTGCATTTTAGAGTTACTATTAAAAAAAAAATTTCGTTGGTGAGCTCCCGAATCGTCCTTCTATCAACATAATTAGAAGATATAACAATTGCAGTTTTTAAATTGCAATTTTGAAAAATAGGCGGGGGAGCACCCTTAAACCTCTTCTTCCCCAACATTACGATAGATCGTCAAGAATGCGTTTATAAAACTAAAAATCATTAAACTTTCTGGGGGAGGAGCGTATTTCAAACGCATGTCATGGGGAAAAAATCTAAGCCTTTGATTTGATACTTCTCCTTACTTTTTTGACCTCGGAATAGCCATGTGGGATAAAAACACCGCTGAACCAAAAGAAAGTTTTAACCCCTTTGACAAGACCAAAAAGAGCCCAAAATTGCGTTTTCAGACCCTTAATTTTGGAAAACTTTCGGGTCAAGAGTCCTCGATCCCTCCTATTAATGGAGACGGTCGAGTGGGGACCTTGTCAGAATTTAGGACACTTGGACATGGAATGACACCAAAGTGTATTCACACTTGAACTGTGATATAATGTCTTTTTGCGATACTCCCAAGAATATAGTTTTTCGTTCGTACGTATCGTCAAATGTAGGGTCGAGTTTTGGACTGTTCAAAACTAGTTTCGGACAGGACACGTGGTTTTTACCGTCCAAGAGTATGCTAAAGCTAAAGGGGTGTAATCTGACCGATCTGTAGGTACTTGCGGCGATTTTCGTAATACATCAACATAAATATTAATGAGTATTCGATTATATTTTTCTCCACAATGTTCATTTAAAAAATATTTTACTTAAAAAAATTGCCAATAAGTCTATTAGATAAAAACTTCCTCATGTAACAGTTGGTAGAGTTATGAAAGGAAATTCGCAACACTACGAAGACAACTAATTTCAGATCCATAACCAAAGGAATGTTATTAAATGTGCAGTATTTAGGTGCAAAAAAAAAAAAAAGCTTAGTTTTTAATGTTCTTTGCAACTAAGTTTTACATAATGCCTTGACGAAAACTATTTTTTTAAAATAAATTAAAGACCAATAAATTGATGATTCAATATTTGCACTTATGTTTTTAAACTTGAGCAGTTTCTTTCAGTTTATATTTTTAATATAACTGTAACAACAAAAAATTGTAATTTATTAATTAAAGTCAATTATTGCACTATATTTTGAGCACTTTCTTTTGCACACAAGCATAAAAGTTAAAAGGTTTGGTTATTGTTATGGAAAAAAAGAAGACCTGATGTGCGCATCACATGACTTCCTTTTACACCAATTTAATGTTCTATCCCCATTATTAACAATTTATGTGTGATTTAATAGTTAACTCTCTATCTATCACCAACAGTGGCCAAATAAAAACCAGATTTTTTTTAAAAGAAGAAAAAAAAATCCACCAAATTTGGCACCAAGTTGGCGACAAAACTTTGTAACCAAAAGACAGGCGATATATCGCCGAATATCCGCTATTTTAATTAAATAGGGAAATTGCATAAAATTTACAGTTTTTTGCCCATATTTTTTTTTCTAAAGAACAATATGGTCAAACAAAGTAATTGAACCTAAGTTGAGCCATCCGCTATTCATTAAAAGAATAATCATCAAGATCGGTTTACTAGGTGAGACGCTGTGTGGACAAAAAAAAAAAAAAAAAACATACATACAGTATGAATTGATCACCGCCTCCTTTTTGAAGTCGGTTAAAAACCCCTCATGCCTATAAATTGAAACTTTTAATGAGGAATTGAACTTCTAAGTAACTGGATTAAAAGCGGTTGTGTAAATAAATTACATATAAATTAAAACTTGAATGATCCAATTGAATAAATATTCAAGAGAAGAAAATATAATTTTATTCGTTCTGTTTTTTATATTTTCTCACAAAATATAGTCACTCAAAATGTAGTTTTGGACGTTTTCGGACAGTTTTGGACACAAAGGGTTACAAACATTAGAGTAAAAACCTTGTCAATCCCGATTTCATTTGCACAAAAGCATTAAATATAGGGAAATTTGATTACAATTATCAAAAACAAGAAATAATAAGAAAAAATAAAAAAAGTGACAAAATAAAAAATATACAAACAAAATAAATAAAAAATAAGAGAACAAAAAAAAAAAAAAAAAAAAAACAAAAAAAAAAAACGCATGCATACAAATTGAAAATTTTAATCAAGAATTCAACTTTAATGTAACTAGATTAAAATCAGCTGCATAAATAGGTTGAATGCTCAACATGGAATAAATGTTCAATACACAACATTATTTTGATACATTTTATTCTGTTTTTGAAATTTTCTCATAAAATACAATATCTATTAAAAAAGAGTTTTAAACACTTTTGGACACATGGGTTTTGGACCAGAGTTTTTACCCTGGTGTCCAAAACCTTGCCAGCCTGTTTAAATGCGTCACTAAATGAGAATCATGAACAAAAGTCTTCTGACACCACAGGAGTATGAATGCTTTTGTGTACCGCACGCTCTTGAATGCCAATTCCATTTTAAACAATCAGAATGTGTAACTTTACAACGCGCACAAGAATATGGTTTTGCGTTAGGGTTCATGCACATTTGCATAAAGCTCTCAAACGCAGTTTCTGCGTAAATTTAATCTAGTGCGATTTTACAGGTTCTGCAATACAATTTTGGGTTCACAGAGTTTGATTAGTAGGGGAATGTGGGGTAAAGTGAAATAATTAAGATGAGTGAACTCTTCCAAAATGAACAAATTGGAAATTTGTTTTGAAAATTACTGTACACAAAGAGAGAACATTCTAATTTATAATTAAACTTGCATTGAAACAGTATTTTTTGATTTTTGTGCCTTCATTGAAAATTGGAAATTTTTCGCCTCTTTTTTCATGGGGCAAAGTGCAAAAAAAAAAAAAAAAAAGTATTTTTGATTAAATGAATTAGTAAATAAACGATTGAACGGAATAAATGAAAAGATAATGGACAATTAATTAATATTTAGCAGCAAGTTATCGCCTCTAAGCTAAGGCTAAGGCAGAACTAGATGAAAATAAATACATTAATTAATAAATGAAGAAAAATACATGAGTGAGTAAAAGAGTGAATGGACAAGAAAATCAGTGAATGAATGAGTAGAATAACGAAATGAAGGAATATAAATGAATCAATTAATAAATGAAAACATAAGTGATTCAGTAAAGGATTGAGTGGGTAAACAAAATAAAATATTTCACTCTGCCACGTCCACATGTAATTGAATTAATTAAACAAAATGTTTAAAATACAAACAAATTTAATATTAACTAAATTAATGCAGCATCATACATTAGAAGGTCCCAATTTATGTTTCAAATGTTGAAAATAAGAACTTCCTCATTTTATACTAATAAAAATATTTTCTGACTTACAACAAACAATTGAAATACGAGAATAAACATTTTAAAATTGCCCGTACTTTCATGAGCTTTAATCTTCGGCGATATTTTTTTCCTGATTGGAATAGACAACATAAGCAACTACCAGGGTTGGTATAAAGGCTACCAGGGTTGTTTTTTTTTTTTTTTTCAAAAAACCCAAAAATCCCGCTTTTTTTTTTTTTTTTTTTTTTTGGTTTAAACCAAGTTTCTTTGGTTTAAACCGGGTTAACTTAGTTAAAACACTATTTATAAGAAAAACAATTTTATTTCAGGAAAACCATGAAGATTTTATGAATTAAATGTTAATGTATGTTTAATATTTATATGTGTAACTACAATTTCTTTGTAATTAATTAAATAACGAAGAGTAAAATCTTGTAATTTCATTTCCTCATAATTAGAGATTTCTTTTGGGGAATATTGTTTTAACTATTAAAAAAAATACAATAAGTAATTGGGTCTTGGTATAAATAATCAAATGAATAATTTACTGTGATGGTTCTCAGACATTATTAATAACGAATAACCAATAATACATTCATGCAAACTAATTTCCTCGTAATCATAACTATCTACTATAAATAAAAAAATAAAAATTGAATTCATGCAATTCGTAAACATGGAAAGTATTGTTCAGAATCTAGAAATGAATCAAAGGTCTGATGTACGTTACACAACTTTAAAAAAAGTTACAAAATCATGTAATTTATTTACCTAATATATACGTGACAACAATTATAGAAACAGGACAAGTAGGATTTACGAAAACCATTATGTTTTAAATTGTAGACATTATTTCTCCTGGTTTAATGCATTTAGAAACATTTTTTTTTTTAAACAAAGAAAATAAAAATCATATCAATTAAAGTCTCAGTAAACTTAAATGAAAACTCTTTTAAGATAATTTTCATAATGAAGAGTGTTATATAAATTAATGTCTGTTGATTCTTTCATCATTCATACATGAGACTTCCTTTAGTATATTGGGATTATAAAATTTCTTTAAAAGGTGACAATTTGACATTAAGAGCAGAGTTACATGAATATTTTTGGCTCTCATAATTATGCACATTTCCATTTCTTGCACTTACTGAATCGTCTATCGGGGGAGATGCAAAAAGTGTGCAGGTATAAGTGCAATTTTTTGCCTACTCAAGTGTTCTTGGACTTCAGTTATTTTTTTTCCTCTTGTCATTTTAATATTCTAGTGTTAAAATTTATATACACTTTGCATCGCTTCAATGGTACATAATCTACCTCAATAAATTTTAAGTAATCAAGCGAATTAGGTAGCACATAAAGTTTTGGTTCAAATATGCTTTTCGGACAATTTTGAAATGCAAAAGACTGAAAAATAATGACAATTAAAAAATTAAAAAAGGGAGCTACTTGGATTTTTTAAATGAGATTTTAGAAAAACTCAGTTAGCCTGCCTTGTATATTCATGTACCTAACGAAAAAGCTGCATAGATTTAAAAAAAAGAAAAAAAAAAAACAAAATAAAGACTATTTAGCAAACTTGCATTACCTTCAAAAATACAATAAATTTATTAAACCCGTAATTTATCTATAAAGCTTTGCTAGTTACTTTGCATAAAATAGATTTTACTCTTCACACTAATATATAAAATTTATGAAAATATTCGGGGGAAAACTGAAATGTTTCAGAAAAAAAACATTTTTGGAAAAAACCTCATGGTTTTCTTACAAAACCACTTGGTTTAAACCAACATGCTTTATACCAAACACCCTTGGTACTACATAGTTAAAAAACTACCATACAGGTGGCGCTAAACACAGAGTAAATATTCACCCTTTCACATTGCCCCATATTCTCCAACCTATCTTTCAATGAGTTAGTTCATGTAAATTTCAGAGAAATGTCATTTCACAAAAATTGCAGGTTGGGTGTTATGTCTTCTCGATGTATTCTTAAACGCCAATTGAAAGACGATTTCCAAAAATTTTTTTTTCCCTTAACAATACTCATAAGGTTACAAGAGTACTCAAAGTGGTCACTTTAGCGTGTTTCCTCAAATGTACTTTAAAAGATGAAGGAGCAATAGTCGCAAGATTATGGTTCCAGTTTGGTGTGCGTTTTCAGATGTATATCCAAAGTATGACTGTGAGAAAATGTCTTGTTACAGAACTCACAAGAATACGGTTTTTCATTAGTGTGCGTCCTCAAATGTGTTATCAAAGTAGAATTATTTAAAAATGTCTTTTTACAACACTCAAAAGACTATGGTTTCTCATTAGTGTGTGTCCTCAAATGCTTTTTCAAATTTGTACTTTGAGAAAATGTCTTTTTACAATACTCACAAGAATACGGTTTTTCATTAGTGTGAATCCTCAAATGGATTTTCAAACCTGAATTTAAAGAAAATGTCTTTTTACAATACACACAAGAATATGGTTTTTCATTAGTGTGTATCCTCAGGTGTTGTTTCAAAGTAGAACTATCAGAAAAAGCTTTGTTACAATAATCGCAAGAATATGGTTTTTCATTAGTGTGTATCCTCAAATGGTTTTTCAAACCTGAATTAAAAGAAAATGCCTTTTTACAAAACTCACAAGAATATGGTTTTTCATTAGTGTGAATCCTCAAATGTGATTTCAAATTTGTACTTTGAGAAAATGTCTTTTTACAATACTCACAAGAATATGGTTTCTCATTAGTGTGCATCCTCAAATGAATTTTCAAACATGAACTTGTGGAAAATGTCTTTTGACAATACTCACAAGAATATGGTTTCTCTTTAGTGTGCGTCCTCAAATGTGTTTTAAAACTTGAACTACGAGAAAATGTCTTTTTACAAAACTCACAAGAATATGGTTTTTCATTAGTGTGAATCCTCAAATGTGATTTCAAACTTGAACTACGAGAAAATGTCTTTTTACAAAACTCACAAGAATATGGTTTTTCATTAGTGTGTATCATTAAATGTCTTTTCAAATTTGAACTCAAAGAAAAGGCTTTTAGACAGTACTCACAAGAAAACTGATTTTCATTTGAGTGCATTCTCAAGTGATTTATCAGTTCAGAACTCATAGAAAACGTCTTTTTACAGTACTTGCAACAAGCATATGGTTTCTTTTTAGCGCGCAATGTTTCATGCGTATTTGAGTTATTTACAGGAACTGACATGGCAAAATAATTTGAAGATTATTTTTCCAGGTGAAGTAGTAGCTTAAATGCAGGTTTAGGCAAGTTAAATTATATGATATTTTATTACATAAACTTAACACAGTAAAACTTGCAAAATTGACCACCTGTTGTAATCATCAAGAACAGAAATACTTCTTTATCATATATATCGACTTCTATAAGTCGACCACCTCTCTAAAATAAGCACAAAACTTCAGCACTGCTTCTTCTTTTGCTCAGTCCAGCATGTATATCGTCAAATTTTACATTTACCAGAGCAGTTTTATAATTCACTAAATGTATTCAGGATAACGTCATTAAATTTCTTTGCTAAGCAATGTCTTTAGAGAATACTTACAAGATTATGGATTTTTCTTAACAATATCATAAAAAAGCATCGATTGTCAAAGGTATGTGTCTTTCAATGCTTCTTTTTACATTCTCAGTGGCAAGTTTTCATAAAAGCATAGAAACAAGACTTTTGTACCCTGCATTTTTAAATACCCTGCGTAAAAAGTGTTTATATATAGGGTGTGCTTAACATGTTCTCTTAGATTGCAAATTTTAAAAATTCTCGAGTACTATTACAAAGTATTATTTTACAAGTTTGAAAATCACTTGCATCAAAACGGAATCTCCCGATGTCTGCGATGCGACGTCCAGTTTCAAAGAGCAGGAATCGGGGTATACCAGTACCTACACACAAAAAAGAAATCAGCTGAAATTATTAAATAGTAATGTTTTATTATAAATAAATTTACAACAAAACATTATTATAATAACTATTTAATAGTTATTACTATTAAATAGTAATTAACAAATAGTAGTAATTATTAAATAGTAATTAACAAAAGAAAGACAAATTCTTATAAAATTGTCAAATACCATTCATAATCAAGACACACTCATTATTTTGCCGAGTAACAGGGCTGGTTTACTAGGGCAGGGCTTCGCAACCGGTGTGCCGCGGCACACTGGTGCGCCGTGACAAGGAACCTGGTGTGCCGCGGTATTTTCGAAGTTATATAATAAAAAATTATTAAATAAAAACAAGAAATCCGACTGCGTAAAAACCAAAAAAAAAAAACTAAAGAGAAAAATGTATAAGCCCAGTAATTTAGAATGTTATTAAGTACTACTGAATAACTACACTGTTGAAATAGTTTTATAACAGTACACAGATAAGACAAATCATATATTCAAAAGCAGAATAGAAGGATCAGCAGTGGGGACCCATTCCTTTGTGATTCAAGGAATCCCGTAAAATTTGAATGGGCCCCCGACTGTTGATCCTTCTATTTTGCTTTTGAATATATGATTTGTCTTATCTGTGTACGATTATAAAACGATTTCAACAGTGTAGTTATTCAGTTGTACTTAATAACATTCTAAATTACTGAGCTTACACATTTTTCTTTTCAGTTTTTTTGGTTTTACCAGTTGGGGTTTTTTGATTTTATTTAATAATTTTTATTTTACACTTTTTAGCTAATTTTCATTTTCATTACTTTGTTATTATGATTAGGAGACGATATATTTCGCAATCTTGCCATTTCATTGAGAGCGTTTGTTTGTATCGTGAGGTTTATTAAGTAACTTGCGATGGTCTAAACTGCTGATAATTAGTCCCTTTAGGAACCTAACTCGGCTTAAAGCTACATGTGCTTCACCTTCGTCAAAAATGAGCGAACTTCAGTCAACCACAGCACAGCTATATAAACAGCCTGTATAACTCATGATGACGCGAAATCGGAAGCGTCGTCAGTTAGATCTTTTCTTTCTTTTGGTGCTTAATTGCACAGGTATGTTTTGATGAGGACTACAACCTGTGTGCCTTGCCTCCCTTAGGCATGAGATGTATTTTTATTACATATATAATAAAACACATGAAAGAATTTACATCACAAAGATGAGACAGTACAACCAGAGCGAGGGTGGGAGTCGAACCCACCGCCTCAGGTGTGCCGATGTCAAGCAGTAACTCAGACCGTTTGGCCACTGTCGAGTCAAATCTTTCTCGCGAAACTCAGTCCCTTGAATCAAGGCAAAAACATTCAATTAGTTAGAGATGAAAATCGAATTAGTAGACTTTCTTTCTTTTGGTGCTTATCGCACTGTTTTATTTTGATGAGACTACAATCTGAGTGTCTTGCCTTCGTTACGCATCATATATTTTTTATTACAGTACTGACTTCTTATAAAGAACACATGAAAGAATTTACATCAGAAAGAGGGGGCAAGTGCATCCGGAACAAAGGTGTCTTGACCCACCGCCTCAAGTGGGAGGAGCAATCGCTTAGACCACTCGGCTACTGAGGTCCCAATTAGTAGACTTAGTAAACAAAAAATTCAGGCAGTGAAAACTACCTGCATTTGTCCCACGCAGGTAGCGTACGACACAATGTGCGACACCCAGCTTGCGCCGATTCCAAACTGACAAAATGGCAACTGATTTTTGAAATGGTACTTTTGATTACTGTCATGTGTTTAGTGACACTCTCAAGGTTAAGACAAATCGATTGACTTAAGAATTACCGAAATTGGCCAAGGCGTTTAGCCTGTAGAACGCTACATAGGAACAGACATACATAGACTGATAAACACATTACCCTCCTTTGCGTCGCGCACGCGCAGTTGGGTAAAAAGAAAAGGACTTGATGTATATTGTTTTAAAGTTATGACCGAATAGCGTTTGCATCGTTCTGTAACTTCTCAATTCACCCAGTCGATCTTGTGCAATAAGACATACCCAAGGAGGGGAGAGGCGGGATTTGCTGCCTCACCTCTTTTAACTTCTTGTGATCCAATTACTTTCAGTTTTTCAAAACGGATTCTAATTTCCACGAAATCAACTAATTTTACAGAATTTTTTCTAAATATTTCTCAAACGGGATTATCGCCCCCTCCCCCAGGTAGGAATCGTGCCCTCTCCCACCCAGAATTTTAGCCACAGCTTTAACTTTTGTTTTCCTCTTTTCCGGTTCCGATACTAATTTAATTTTATCGTAATTTCTCAAAGCTCGGTTCTGAGACTTAGCAAACTAGGAAATAAAACCATATACTGTTTCCAACATCGTGAAGCTCTCATGGCAAACATCTTACCAGATGAGGTGAAGTCAGCTTTAGCTGAAATCGTGAAAATCGTGAATTTTATAAAATCGAGGCCGCTTAATTCTCTTCTTTTCTCTGTATACTTTGTGAAGAATTGAGTGCAGATCACCACTCCCTACTTCTTCATACAAAGATTCGCTGGCTTTCATGTGGTAAGGTACTATCAATAATTTTCGAATTAAGGGACGAGGTACGACAGTTTTTGATTTTAAAAAACGAAAGGCAGTAAACCAGTTTGTTGCAAGACAAATATTGACTGGGAAAACTAGAGTACATGGCTGACATTTTTGAACACCTTAACAAATTTAATCGGAAAATGCAAGGACAAGGAGAGAATTTGGGTTACATGTATGGAGAAGCAAAATGGGTTCAAATCAAAAATTCAGCTGTGGAGAGAAGAAGGAGATCGTGGCTCATTGGATATGTTCAAATGGACCGTCAACATGGCATGTGAAGGAAATGGCATGGAAGTAAAGCTGCTGAATGTGGTGGCAGAATTTAGCCATATTTCGGGACAAGTTCAAGCACTATTTCAAGAATACTGACATAGAATAATATGACTGGATTCGCGATTCATTCTCTTCATCTGCGGTTGCATCAGTTAAAGACCTTTCTTTGAAGGCGCGAGAAGAATTTATGGACCTCAAGAGCGACCGTACTCTTAAACTTGGGTTGAGCGAAGTGTCTCTGGACGAATTTTGGTTGCTAGTTAAGAATAAGTATCCCACCATCTCTTGTCTTGCTATTGAAGTGCTGATACCATTTTCAACGACATATCTTTTGGAACTCAGCTTCATAACCCTCACACTTATAAAAAACAGCAAGAGACCATCTCTAAAGAGCCTGTATCAAGAACTTCGTGTAGCTTTTTCCAGCATAGAGCCGAACATCGAACGTCTTTGCTCCTCAAGGTAGGCTCAAGTGTCTCATTAGTGTCAAACGGAAGTTAGGTGCTTGGTTTTAATTTCTTGCTTGCTTCTTTCTTGAAACATTATTTGATAAATTGTTTAACCGCACTGTGCACTTTGATGACATGTTTGACAGAAATGCTTTGAAACATATGAAGCATAATTTTCTGTTTAGTCTGATATAAGTAGTTTTGTTGTTCATTATCAACCTCAATACATTCGAAATATTTCTTCTTTCTAAATTAATTTAAATACACTACGTTAGTTATAATTGTTTTATTCATATGAAAAAAGTCCCTCCCCCCGTTTTTTTATTTGTGAATGATAAAAAATTTCTATATTACCATTGCGAAATTAAGTGCAGTGTGCCCCGTTGATCTAGAAATTTTTTTAAGTGTGCCGCAAAGTGAAAAAGGTTGAGAAGCACTGTACTAGGGTATAAGTCATTAAATGAGTCACAAGAGGCAATAAAATGTAAAATGATGAATTTTGAGATCTTGCATTCTCAAATTATATTTTTTTCCCAATCACGAATTCCAATGGGACCCTACTCGTTAGGCTTATTGTTTCTACTAATCGCTTTTAACGCAACCATCATTTGAATTCACGTCAAAATTCAAATGAATGCCAGGGGTTGGATGTTATATAATTTTGAGGGTATAATGCTATTCAGTGCTAAAAAAATGTTTAAAACTTTACATGCCCCACCGAGCATATTTGTCTAAAACTTACATGCCCGAATGAAATTTTTATCTGCACCGAAATTTTTACGTACCGAATAAAATTTTTATGTATCACTAATCAGACAGCTTTATATCTGAACTAAGAACAACTTATATACCATAAAAAAATACTTTAAAGAAATACTTTAAAAACTAAGCAGTCCTTAAAATTAAAAAATGTATATAATTACATAAAGGGCAAGAGCATAGGATCTGATCATTTATTAAATTATTTGACTAAGTTTAATATTTAAAAAAAAATTTTGGTTGGTGCACTTTCATCCTTTACGTTTCTGCTGATGATATCACAAATGATGAAATGCCATTCAGAGAGCACAATATTTAATTCGCTTCTTGATTATTATAACGTGGAAACACTGTACACAGATGAGCCAAAGTACATCATTTCAGGCAGAGAGTGATTAATGAATGTGTTTTTTCTTTATTCTTAGGAATAAACACATAAAAAAAAATTATAGTTAATTTTTAAACGAAAAGCCGGTTTTTGGCGCCGGAAATTAAACTTAAATTTTTTTTTCAATGCTTTTCCTGAAGGTATCACTCACCAAATTTTGTCAGAAAATTTCTTTTATACTCCTCTAAACTCAAGAATTTTTTCAAATTTTTTAAAGTGGTGGAACAATAAGAAAAAAATAAAAAGTGATTTTTTTTTCATGACTTTACGTTTAAACAAGTTTAAATATTTTTTATTGCCAAAAAAATAAAAAATAAAAAATTTGAACAAAGTCAATAAAAAAAATTGTCTGCTGAAAGAAGAAGAAATGAAAATAATTTTTTTTTTAATTTTGAAAATAGTATCTTACCAGAGAAAAAACATAAAGAAAAAATGTAAAAAAACTAAAAAATATCCTGCATGACGTTATTAGGAATGTAAAAAAAAAATGATTAGAGAGTTTTTAAATAAGTATTATTCAATGTTAAATTGTACATAAGACGATTATATAATTTGTCCCAAATTTAGGGCGATGTTTAATGAACAGCCAAATGTCCAAATTAGGTTATCGCCAATACTCTGAAGGAAATGGTGGCAACCATCGAAAAGTGCCTAGTGAACTTGAATGCCTACCTCATTAATATGCTTCTTGAAATATAAATTTGTTTGATTAAATTTTAATTGTTAACTCTTACTTTTCATTTCGCTACTTTTTTTTTGTTTGATAAATTTATTCATTTGAACTTTGCATGTTCTCATTTAAAAAATGAGGTATCTGGATAAATCTGAAGATATTGGCTCCATCGATGCAGGAAAGAAGAACAAGTTTAATTGGGAATGGTTAAACAGAGTGGATTCCTACAATGAAAAGATGGAAATATGGGATAAAAAAATTGATAGGGCTGGATTTTGTTTTTGTGTTTCTTGCAACAAGCCCTTTACATATGCTAATAATAGTGTGAAGGCATTATTGCAACATTCTTCTACAAATACTCATAAAAGAAACCGGAATCATTAAAAAATGCTGGTGTATTAGGCTTTAGTGTATTAGTAAATGAATGTAATTAATGGTTAAGGATTCAGACACAAAGGAGGAAAACATTCTTTGAAAAATTTTAAGAAATGAGCAAAATTAAAAGAATTTAATTCCCACCATGCACATGGACGTATTATGTCCAATTAAAACTTCGAGTTTTAGCCCCAACAAATATTTGTTTATAAATTATTTATATACATAATATAATGTGTACATACACGCAATGTGTATATATATGCCCATCAAAACACTTTTTCTTTTCGGAAAAAGAAGTTCAGGTATTTTTTCATGGAGTCACAATCACCCCTGTTTGGGAATAATTCTTCAGCCTTGATCCAATAAGGACAAAAATTTCGAGCATTAAAGGATCTTTATTACAATTTAGACACTGTTTAACATAATTATCTTAAATAACTGACTGTTGATATAATAATTTATGATGATTTTTTAGGCGAGGTTAGTCTTAGTCACTGTCTTCATTCACAACGACGTTGACTTTTTCATCAATGAACTCAATATTTCGGCAGGCTTTTCCGTTTTTGCCAAATATTGCACATGAGACAGAAATTATATGCTCGTAGCAATGTGTGACCAATATGCGACAGTGTGATTAGCACAGTCACAACAATGTCGAGTAATCCCATGGAGGTCATTCTTATCCGACTGATAATCAAAAAAGTAACAATATGTTTCTGAATCAATATGTTGCGGTCTTACTTCAAGTTTTAAATATTAGGTGTAGAAACGTACCGAGTAGCACTTTGGCCAAATACCGAGTACTCGGCCTTTCACTATTCGGCCGAGTATCGAGTTACCGAGTACCAGTTATGTTTTAAGAAGAACCACCGACACACATGTGATGAATTTTGAACTTATCGGAATAGTAGTATAGACCTCCTTATCCATATAATAGTTTTTAAAACTAAATTCCTAATGAAATTTAATTACGCATTATATAAACAATTTTGTTTGTGTCAAAAATTTTACAAAACAATTATTTTTAAAATTAACAATAAATAAAAGGTATGATTAATTCAGTTGTAATTAAAACAAATTATGTATACCAATCGATTATAGTCTTTTTCAGTGCATAACATGTGAGCTAAAGAATGTAAAGACATTCGACAAAAAAATCCGACTTCTGTCGGATGCCTTTAACTCCACAAGCTCCCATTTTGTGCCTTGAAAAAGGAATTCCTTGTAACGCCAAAACACGTGTCTGCAGTGTTCCTGCACTGTGCTTTTAACGTTGTTTTATTTCCTTTTATTTTTTAAGCAAAGGAATTTTTATATTTTTTATAACTAATTTTTGCAGCAAAAATCCATTTTTAATTTAAAAATTCCATATTTTCTATACTTACCTTTTTTGTATAATTTTTAATAAATAAGTTTTATTAACTTTGGGGATGTTAAAATAAAGATTTATTCCATTGAAGCATTAAAAACTTCATTATTCTCAAAATTTAAATTTGATTTATAAATTTTAATTGTAAATGATTACAGAATATAATGCTTGATCTTTCTTTATAAATTTTAGTATCTGTCTTGGACAATATTCAATTTTTTGCAACTACTCGGTATTGACCGAGTATCTGATCAGAATTTGGCCGAGTACCGAGTACTCGGTATGTCTCTAATTAGGTGTGATTTTGACATAATGGAGTTCAATCGTTCCATTTTTATTCATCATCTCTATGATACGGCTTGAGACATTTGATTTTGACATATATTTTCAGTCTCATGACCCACGTTTGGCAAAAATAGTAAAGCCTGCTGAAATATTGAGTCATATGTTCATTGATGAAAAATTAAATGCCGTTGTTAATGAAGACAGAGGCGAAGACTAACCTCATTTAAAAAATCATCATAAATTATTATATCAACAGTCAGTTATTTAAGATAATTATGCTAAACAGTGTCTAAATTGTAATAAAGATCCTTTAATGCTCGAAATTTTTGTCCTTATTAGATCAAGACTGAAGAAATATTCCCAATAGCATGGACAAATTATATAACTATCTTATGTACAATTTAGCATTGAATTATATTTATTTAAAAGCTCTCTAATCATTTTTTTTTTTTTTACATTCCTAATAACTTCACGAAGGATACGTCTTAGTTTTTTTATATTTTTCTTTATGTTTTTTCTCTGGTAAGACACCATTTTCAAAATTAAAAAAAAAAAAGAAATATGCTCATTTCTTTTTCTTTGAGCAGACACTTTTTACTGACTTAGTTCAAATGATTTTTTTTTTTTTTTTTGGAGCAATCACGATTGCTTATTGCTTTTATTTGACTGTTTTTTTAGTGTGCTATCATTTTATTTTCCCAGTGCCACCCTCTGCAGCATCACTGTCGACCGGCTCCTCACGATGCTGTTTCTATAGCGAAAGCCATCTCCAGGTTGCATCCATGTCCTACACACACACACGCGCACACATACACAACTACACACACATACACCTACACATACACAAACACATACACACACGCATACATACAGACACCTACACATACACACAGACAAAAAGATACACACAACTACCCACACATTCATGCCTGCACACAGACACAAACACATGTGCCTGCACACTAATACACATATCCCCTACACACAGACATACATAACCCCACACACAAACACACGCCTACATACACACACTCGTGATTGCGAAAAACATAATTTGAAATCAAGAGGTCAAAATTCAAATTATTTTTTTATTTATTTATATATTTTAAGTATAGAAATGTATTATTAGGCATAAAAAAAATTATTTTTTAATTTTTTTCGTAATGTTCCACCACTTCAAAAAATTTGAAAAAATTCCTGAGTTTAGAGGAGTATAAAAGACATTTTCTGACAAAATTTGGTGAGTGACTCTTTCAGGAAAAGCATTGAAAAAAAATATTTAAATTCATTTCCGGTGCCAAAAACCGGCTTTTCGTTTAAAAATTGACTATAAAACTTTTTTATGTGTTTTATTCCTAAGAATAAGGAGAAAAATTACCATTCATCAATTTTGAATTTTACTATGAAAAAAAATAAAATCGAAAAAAAACAGGATTTTTTGAAAAATTAGAATGCGGTTTGAGATAAAGAGCTGAAAATTTCGCTAAATTATTTTTATTCGACACCAAAATGATCCCCCAAGTGCGAGTCGAAACGGAGGCAAGGGCAGATTTAACCTAGAAACCTGGCCACGGTCTTTCAACATTTCCCCTGGTATGAGATCCAAAACATGTTTTTTCTAATACCTAAATAAACTCATTTCTGTAGATACGGCCTTTTTCCATCCCGCGGCAGAATGACACTGCGTGATAAAGGGAGGAAAGGGTTCAAATGCGTTTTAAAAAAGAGATATCTTTTAATGACAGCCACAAAACACTCTAGAAGGTAAACACATAAAAATTGGGTACTTTTGTTTCCAGAAAAGATAAGATACTCACGATCACTTGTTCATCGGCATCAAAATACCGATATAGTTGAGAAAAGTTCTGTGGCTTCCTGTTCCTTTATCTTCTGCGAAAATCGAAGGATAAACTTCAACCCACTAGCGAACCGGAGATTTGCATTCAATACAAAAGATGGTCCGGCACTTGGACGAATAATAAAAACGAATAGAAGCGACACAAAGGATTATCAATATAGCTAAATAGGAAGCTTTAGTGAAATTAAAAACACAACTACAATGCCGACGGTAACTCTGGGACGGCGCGTCAACAATAGCAATCGGTCACAGTTAAGTTTTAACTCATTTCCATATCTGGCTCCCGCCCCGCCACAAGTAAGACACGCAACAGCTTCTCCTCTTCAACCCTCATCATAATGGTCGCGCTCGAATAGTGCTACCCATTATAACGGGAGGTGTAAACTCTTCTTCTTCCTCAAGGATTAGGCATATAGCCTGTTCCGGCTAGAGTCCCTATATGAAAACGTAGTTTTCAGAGTTGCGACAACGCGGTATCATTTTCCTATTGGTCGAAGACCGCCTGAGGCAAGGTTTCTTCTTCTCCCGTAAGATTAACATGGAGCGTATGACAGTGCTGTGGAAAAACCCAGAATCTGAAAAATTAAAGGTGAGTCCAGGATTTTAATACTCATATTACTGTTCTACAATGTTCAAATTATACGTGTGTAGCTTTACTTGAGTGAGTCCATTCCTATTTCTTTAACTATCGCGTAATTATATCAAGAACATGTGTTCCGGTGTGCTAAAATTCCATAATGACACTTTATTTGGGTCTTTTATAGTTATTTTTTCTGTTAAATCGATGATTCCAATCACAACGTTATTGAAAAACAACACTTTAAGACAAGGCAAATGTTTAAATTGTGTAAATTAAATTTTTTTTAACGATACATCTCTGTATTCGGTTTGGCGCGATCAATTTCGTGCTTGGCGACGAGTGAAAGTAAACAAAACATACACTTGTGATGTGAAGAGATCTTAACTTGTGATTTGTATTATAAATGCCTTATGCTGCGGAAATTTTTATTTTAAATGAATGTGACTTGATATTAAAACCCGCTTTAACTTATGTTTTAATGTTAAGGTTTTTATTTTTCCTGATCATTTCTTAGACAAAAATTGACTAATGTATCGTTTTTTAATGTTCCTTCAAGCTATAAAACTCCAAGTTAAATCTTCTCTTTATGCAACGTAAGTATTTACAGTGTCAAATTTTTGTTTTTTGAAAGGAGATGCAGAGGAAATAAAATGCTTATAAATTATAGGACTTTCAGTGCTTGCTGGCAGTATCTTTTAATAACATTTTGATTTATGGAAACGTTTTGTTATGATATTCTGCTAAATGTTTATTAGTTAAAATTTGTTAAAAAAAATGTCAGTTCGATTATGAAATTAATGTGACCACATGAATTTGCCAAAGCGTTTGAGGTGGATATGAAGTGCAACACTTACTTGACACACAGTACAGTTTTTATCTATTTTTTAGGTTGAGCGAGCCAATTTAAAATGTATTATTTTAATTAAAAATTTAATGAATTGTAAGTAGTTTTGGTTACTTTGGTATTTTACTCTTTTTTATTCAACAAGCATGCCAGTCGCTGTGTGTTCCATCATAAACAGAAAACTGAGGTGTTCTAAGTTCGGTTCAAGTAGTGTGTTGGTACGTTTTATTATGCTTTAATTAGGGTTTACTAATTTTTAGGTTGCCTTGTTATTTCCTTTACCTGCTATTTCTTTATCACCTGAAGAATCAAGTGCATGCTATCACCCCACTTCAGGTTCATAACAATTTCTATTTTTATTGAGAAAATGATTTTTAAATAATTATGCCATGATTGATACATAGTTAAATTTTAACAAGTTTTGAATTACCTTTGAGGTAAGGACTGTTATCATGGGTTTTTGAGATTGTAAAAGTCCTCCCAGCCACAAAGCTCTTGTTTGTCAGAAATTAGGTACATTTAAAGTTTTGCGAGTTGAAATATCAATACTTTTATAATAAAATGCTGAATCAAAGATTTTTTAAGTGAAACTTTTTATGCAAGGGCTTTGAAGTTATATCCAACCTTTTTGTGTGATGAAAAGTGGTGGGGATAAGCAATGTCGGTTAGAAGGAAAATAGTGGCTTGAATGCCTTCAGATATCGGATTAAAGTGAGACCTTCCGCTCTTCTCGCTTTCTTTCTCATTTTGTATGGTTGCATGTACTACGTTTAGGCAGCGCGGAGATCAATATGTACATTTGTAATTACTTACTTTAGTTATCGTAAACAGATCATTTCTCTTCTTAAGAAGGAAGAAGATGATCATTATAAGTGGACACATGTATGTAATTTTATGTAAGAAAATGAATAAGAAATACAATCTATTCAAAAGTGTTTGATGAACAATTAACATGTTTCGCGTCTATCGTGTGTCATTATGACACAACCCGTTTCTTGGAATCAAACTTTAGAAGAATTCTACTCTTCTAGATCAGCAGAAAAATAAAGTACATGAAGCTCTCACCCCACATCAATTTCGTAAAAATTTCGATATTTGGTGGAAAAATGATTTTTAAATAATCCTATCTCGATTAATGTGGAGTTAAATTTTAACTAGTGTGGCATTTTAAAATAAAGGCTGTCATAATGGGTTTTTGAGATTATCCGTAAAGATCAGGGTTCGAAAATATCCGATATTTTGATATATATTAGATATTTTTATATTTATCCGATGTTTTCAATCAATGCAAAATAAAGTCTTTAGTAACTGCTTCCTTAAATCAGAGTTGTTTATTTCTCTTATATTATTATTATTATAAATGCATCCACTTTAAAAGTAATGTTTCTTTCATTATTTATATTCATTTATTACATGTTCGTGATTTTGCCTCACCCACTCAAAAGGTAATTCAATTGCATCTGAGTTCATTTCAACCACTCATAAAAATAAATGTATAAATAAAAAATATTCAATTCATCAGAGATTATCTTAATTTGTTAAAGGCTTTAGAAAATCAATACTTTTGTCAGGAAATAGAACATTGAAATAAAGGGGAATTCAAATGCTCTAAGACAATGGTGAAAATGGACAATTTTGAAAACATATGGCTTTCAAAACTGATTCATGTGGCCAGCTGAAATATCTGGTATAGATAAATGAATTTACTGAAAAATGTGGCTTTATTTTAAAGAATAAATTTAAGCATCAGTTATATTGCATTCTCTATATTTTTACTTCACTTAAATTTATATGTTAAAGCCAAACAAGAACAGTTTATAAATAGTTTCTACAGTATGCACTCACATTTTTTCAATCACAAGCACAAGTAAGCTCTTTGATGAGGTAGTAGCATTCACGTAAAAGTTTAAGACAGGAGTTTAATTTTTTTTCTCCTCAATCTTGACTAAAACCATTAAAAAAATTAATTTTTAGTTTTCTGAAAATTACTCAGGACTGCTGAAATAACACTTTCTGGAAAAAAATTTGTTCAATATAACTGTGCCATGTGATTTCGTGATAGGATTTGTAGGACCATAGGAGCTATTTGTTGGTCAGAAAATAAAATAAAAAATATTAATATTATTAAAATAATTGGGACTTGAACAACGTGCCCCACTGTCCAACATACCCCACCTAACCCCTACAATTTTGCTGTGGATATTCCTAAGTGAAATGCAGAAGAAACAAGCAAGTTTTCTCACGGTTCCTATAAAATTTGGAATCACGAACAATCATTACTTATTTTAGTCATCATAAACTGATGATTTCCCTTCTTATGAGCAAAGATGATGCACACTAAAAAATATGTACATAATATTATGTACATAAATGAATGAAAAACATAATCTATGCTAGTCAAAAGAGATTGATGAATTAAAATATTCCCTGTAATATGTGTTTTACTTTTTCATGTGTTTTTAGAACACCCTGTTATTTGAAATTAAACTTTACAACACACTTAATGCAAAGTAGTTGAAATGCAGCTCTATTTCAATTAAAGTGTGTTTATTTATTTTCCATTTATAATTTCATGAACTACTTTAAAAAACATTCCTGCCAATTCAAAACATCAGCCGTACTGATGATTTAGCACATTTGAAGAGTTTTACTTCAGCTTTAAAATTTATTTGCCCTTAATGTTTTTTAAGTTTCTTCCAGATATTCTGCAACTTAAAGAAAGCTCAACTACTAATTGATATGTAGCCCTGATGCAGATGTTCTAGAAAACTCATGATAATATTGTACTGTTTGCTTAAAAAGTTGTATAATAGAATGATCTCCAGTATTAAGTTTACAAGGATGTCCAGAAATCATTTTCGAAGTTTTCTTAGCTTGACAGCTTTATCAAAACTAATTTTAATGAAGTTGTTTAAAAAATAATAATAAATTTCCATGTATAATATGCCATTCATGTTTGTTATGTTGTAAACTTCAGGAAATTTGTTGCCGAAATGGTCTTTGGATTTTCAACAACGACATACAAACCAACAAAAATTTTGTGTTTAAATGCTAAATAGTGTAATTAAATGAAATTTTGATTTTCTTCATACAGACAATGCTGTATTTCTGATTTGTTACACTTATTATCAAATTTATTATCATTCATTAGTATAAATATATTGAAATGTAAAGAGGTTAAACAAACAATACTTTTGCAACAGAAATTTTGAAATAGTAGCTGGTGTTCTGTTTTGATTCTCTAAATTTAGAGTTTTGAATTTGTTTTGTAAATCAAGTGCTTTCTTTAGGTTTATGCTTGTTTGTCATGTAAAAATATTGTTTTCAATTCAGATTTATAATAAATTTTTTGGTATTTAAAGCAAGGCTAAAAAATTTAGATATACATAAAATTATGAAAGATGTATTTAGGTTTGTTTATTGTTATACCTTATTTCAGCATTAAATAAACAGTTCATTTCTGCTTATTCTGTTCCTGTAATTATCCAGAACCTCCCCCCTCTCAAAAAGAGATTTTTCGCCCCACTTAAACTACAGGACAGAATTTGAATAACTGCAAATAGCTCCAATTTTGGAAGGGATTGGTAGCAACTGTTATCTTAGTCCACTTTTGACTGTCAGTGCACCTGTTCTGTTTCTGACTGAGTTCTGGAAGTATTTTTCAGGATATTAGAACATACGTCATGTTCATCCATCCATGATATGGGGTAATGAATGGAATAACAATGTATATGAAAAAATCTGAACAAAAAATTCAATTTATTTCAATCAAGGGAGTTTTTTTTTCATAAAAATTCACTTCACGAATAGTATAAGAGAAAATAAATTACAAGCATCAGTATATTTTGCCCTGTCTAATCGAAACTCCCTGATTGAATAAATGGGAAAAAAACGTATAACAAAATTTATTTTCTTTATGTTTAAAAGTGACTGAAAATTTTGATTAAACTAATGTTTTGTCCATAGTTATTAATTTTAGGAAATGATACTTTGGAGTAAGGAATTTTTAAAAATTTGGTAATAATAACTACCTTTTGAACATCTAAATATTTTGAGGTTACGTTGCATTTCAGAAAACACAAAGATTAATCTTTGCCTATTTTGTTACTTAAGCAGTTATTGATAATAATAGTGTGTCCCAAAATCTATAAAAACTACAAATCCTGTTTCGGTACCCTCAATTTGAGTTTGATTGCCTAGTTGAGAAAAATGTCTTTGTTTCCTCTTTTTTTCCTCGTGTAAAAATGTTGGAAATTCTGTATTTGAAATAAAGTTTACAGATGTAACAACACCAAAAAATAAATTGAACATTAGATACTTTGGTTGTAATTTTTATGTGGTAATGACCTGAAGACTTAGTATGGAATTAATGAGTTTTCTTCATGCTAAGTTGTATTTAAAATATCTGTCAAAATTAAATGTAAACATTGCTTTTCCACAAAAATTGAAAATAAGTACAAGTCCTCTACTGGTGCTGTGAATGATTTTTTCTTTGTAATATTGTTTTGATGTGAAAATATTGTTCAAAATTTAAGTAATAGATGTATGATGCAGAGAAATAAATAAATAACAATAAATACATTTGTTTCTTATTCATATGAGTTGAAAATAAGTAATGTTTAAAATTACACCCCCTCAACTCCTCAATTTATTTCTGAATATTTCTATCTACATCAAATTAAAGTAATAATTTTAAATTTTATTCAAACTAATATTTTAACCATGATTACCTACTGAACCACTAAAATATTTAGAAGTTCTTGGTATTTTTTCTTTCTTTTTTTTTTGGGGGGGGGGGGTTACCTCGTTTTAACCATCTACCTATTTCTAGTATTAAGCTTTCAAATTTTCCTTTGCATATTTACCTTTCAGATTTTTAATTTAATGTTTAACTTAATCACATTTAAATCAGAAAATTGTACAGGGTAAACTTAAACATGCAATTTTTTTAATAGCAAACCATTTTTATTAGTAATATTGCTTTTTAGATGGTTACAGGAAATATTTTTAGATTTAAAACACTTTATAACGCTTGCCTTTCCGAAACAAAAACAAGCAATTTCTAACGTGCATTATCTGTCGTTCATTTATTTATTTTCATTTTCTTACCTTTTTTTATCACTTCATTTATTTTGAATTAATTAAATTCTAATACATGGAGGTAAGAATTCACATGCTGCAAACTCCCAAAAATAAATAAATAAATAAATAAAAATTATTACAAAAAAAAAACTGTCGGCAGATTTAAATTTATATATTTTTGCTGAAATTAAAAACTAATAAACTATTCCTTAGTTTTAACTGTAAAAGGCATGTGACAGCAAAGTTGCACTTTTTGAAGATTAGCCCATTAGTGACTGAAGTTTTTAATTAAACTAATGTTTTCTTTTTCGGATGAAAATGCTGTACATTTTGTGTTTTAAATAAAGTTTATAGATACAATAACACCAAAAAATAAATTGAACAACAGAGATCTATGTTGTTTACAACAACAACAAGATAACAACTATAAGATCATGCTATTGATCTGAAAACTTAGCATGAAATAAATGAGTTTTCCTCATGCTAAAATGTTTTTAATTTTTAGTTTTTGTTTTCTCATAAAAATTCAAAATAAGTACAAGTCCTTTTTTGGTGCTCTGAATTGTTTTAATTTTGTTTCATTAAAAAAATGTCTACTACCTTTCATTCTAGAATTGTTTTGGTATAAAAATGTTGTTGAAAATTTTAAATAATAGATAGTGTACTTTCAAGAAATAAATATAAAACAATGGAGACATCTGTTTCTTATGCATATACGAATGTTAAAAAAATATATGTCAAAATACACGCCCCCCTCCCTTAACTTCCCAATTCATTTCTGAATATTTCTATCTGCATCTAGTTTCAAATAGAAATGACCTCTGATTAATATAATTTCGTTTTCAACTAAATACAAATTAATCTATTAACTAGGTGTGCCCACTAAACCATTGAAATATTCAGAGGTTCTTAATTTTTTTTTAGGTGGGGGGGGGGGAGCGAGATAGGATCCCCGCAGTGTGGGGTGTCCCAGGTCTTAAGGGGTCCAACGGCCTATGAAATTGAAGAAAAAAAAATTGAAAAAAACCTAGCACTAAGACTTATTTAATGTTACAAATACACACTGATGGCCTCTAGGGAGGGGTTATAGAGATTTTGTTGCAGGGAGGCCCAAAATATATAGATCCGGGCCTGGATAGGATAACTTGTTTTAAGCTTCTGCATATTTCTAGTATTACTCTTTCAAACTTTCCTTTGCATATACATGGGTGCCCCCCCCCCCCCGTAGGTGGACATCCCAGGCATATATTTCCTTTCGGAATTTTTAAGCTAATGCTAAACTTTTCCATTTAAATCAGAAAATTGTATTTTTTTTCCTTTTATAGAAAAAAAAAATAAATAAGCAATGCTTTTGATATCAATTCAAGAAATATTTCTATGTTCAAAAATCTTTATAAAACTTAATTCAATGTAGCAAAAACAAGCAATTTTTTATGTTCGTTATTTGTTGTTTATTTAATTTTTTTTCATATTCTTAATCAGTTTTTATTTCTTTATTCATTTTGAATCAATTAAAACTATAATATAATTTTCGTTGTCTCGGAATCTTTTGATTAGTTTAAAATTAATCGTATTAAAGAGAATGAGGTTTAAGAAAAAAATCTGCTTTTAATTCTGCTGACACAGGCCCATTTTGTCTTTTTTTAATGTTTAAATCAAAATCGAGCGTTTCATTTATTGACAGCATGCATTTTCGAATCCGCGTGCTTACATACTTCAGAACCCGTTTCAGCCACTCTTCCCGCTCCCGCTTGTGACTATTTTTGTAATGAAACTCGAAAGCGAACAAGGAGCCAATCTTGCAGCTCGGCGGCAACCCTATCTTTCTCCCGTAACCGGTTGCGCTTTCCGAGCGTAGCTGTTGTCGCAACTCTGAAAACTACGTTTTCATATAGGGACTCTAGTTCCGGCTTCTTGATCAACCCACCGCTTCCTGGGCCTACCACGGTCTCGTTTGTCCTTTGGTCTGTAATAAAAGGCAGCTCTTGGAAGTCTCCCTCGTGCCATGCGTCGAACATGGTTTTTCCAATCGTTACGATATTCCGTGATTTTTTCATTGAGGCTGAATATCTGTCATTCCCTACGAATAGATTCGTTCCTTATTTTGTCTAAGATAGTGCAGTTCTTCAGTGATCGCAAATACTTCATCTCTGCTGCTTGAATTCTACTAGTTTCTTGACTGTTCAAAGTCCATGTTTCAGAGCCGTATAGGTGTAAACTCATTACGATTAATGTCTGTTGTAGGGCTGGGCGATATCAGAATTTTAATTCGGCGACACATCGCCAGTCGAATATCGATGTTTTCGATATATCAAATGCAAATAAAAACCAAAAATGATCAATGGTCCTCTTAAAGCTATCACCGCCTCCTCCTGTAAGCTGTTCCAAACGACACTACATCCTACATCGATAGATTTACGTGGTTAAATTCCATATTTTATGGGGAGGGGTGTAGCAAAGAATATACATGCAATGTCTATCATATATAAGTAAGCATCTGCAACAGAGAAAAGCCATCGGCCATCTCGCTGAATAAATATTTCAGCAATTTATTCTAATAATAATAGCTACAGCAAGGATGCGCATGTGTGCATACGGGGGGGGGGGGGTATCATGAGGCAGATTATACCATTGAAACCTTTGGAGAAGTTACTTAAAAGAATTTCAGCCTTTTCTTTTCTTTAGTGGGCCGCAATTCTTGAGTTAAAAGAAGGGGTGAGAAGCAGTTGTGGGGAATGGGTACCTCTAGTTACATCTGTATATCAAGATCTGCAACAGAGGAACGCCATCGGACATATTTGACAAGTAAAATATTCTATCGATTTATTCGAATAACTATAGCTTAGGCAAGCGTACCCATTTGAGGGAGGGGGGGGTGCGGGTCATGACGCTCAGCATACCATTGAAATAATCAGAGAAGTTATTTTAAAAGGAGTTCAGTCTCTTCAACAGAAAGCGGGTGGCGCAATAAAATTGAGAGTGCCATCGCATTTGCGGGGGGGGGGGGTAGCAATTCTAGCTTAAAGTTTAAAAAATTCGAGTTGAAGAAGCTCGTATTTAGGTTTTTATTATTTCAAAAAAAAAAAAAAACTATTTAAAATTTTACGAAAGAGAAACAATTTTACTACATTTCATGCAAATAAAACATTCAACAGTGAATCTCGAATTGTTAGTTACATTTACGATCTTACACTCAAGCTCCCTCCCCAGAGAAAAACTAGTATGTTGTAGCCATCACGAAACTTTCTTCTATATTTTTCCTTTTTCTGATCCCTCTCCATGCTTGACGAGGAAGCACCTAACAAAAACAAAATTACACATGCAAAAACTTGACAACCATCCCAATGTCTGAATTATTGTAAAAGCAAAGCAAAGAGCGAAAATTGAAAGTTAATTTAAAAGCCTTGCTTGAATTAATTACAAATATTTTATTTATTAACAAACATAAGATGGCAACAGTTAAAAATTTTAAATCATTGAGGTAATATTTCCGATCATTTCCATACAATTAAAATCACGAGAAATACGCAGACGACAATCTACTACGATTTATCTTTCTTATTGCTGCATTAATAAAGCTATTTTTATTCGCAAAAAAAAAAAAAAAAATTCAACACCTCTTGGAGCGATTGGAGTCAAAATTGAACCATAGCCTGTTTACGTATGGATTCACATATATTCCAAATTTCAACCAGAACGTAGCATTACTTCTTGAGATAGGGCACTCACAATGGAAAAAAAGAACGGGCGATTGCGCTACCCCCTTTTTAGCTGTTGACACCAAAATAAAATCAGCTCTTATACCGACTAAGCGCTACTTGTCAAAAATTTTTTGCTTGATTCCGTTCGTTATTTCTTGAGATACAGCAGTCACAATTGACGACAAAAAACGTTCTATTACTCAACCCCCGTTTGAGCTATTGACACAAAAATTGAATCAGCACTTGCTCCTGTTAGGGGCAACATGTGGACCAAATTTTTTTGCTTCCGCCGGTTACTTCCTGAGGAATAGCAAGCACGCGTAACTCAAAAAACGTCCCATTGCTCCACCCCCCTTGGAGGAATTCGCACCAAAAACCAATGGGCACAAGTTCACATATTGGCACATATGTGTACCAAATTTCTTTCAATTTCATGTGGTAGTTTTTGCTGTAGAGCGGCCACAAAAAACTGGTCACACACAGACGTGACACACACACACATACACACAGACAGACAGAAATTTTCCAAAAATAGTCGAAATGGACTCAGCACACCTCAAAACGTTCGAATCCGTCAAAATTCGAAAATTTGCACGAATCCAATACTTTCTTCTATATATTAGAGATAGAAGAAAGTAATTAAATCGAAAATACGACTTTAACTTTTTTCTTGAGAGATTTCATTTTAGACACTGAAGCAACATGTTGCTTACAAGAAAGTCTTATGTGCAAAAATGAATAGCCCCATGCAGGGCCAGACTTTCGTATAAGCTAAGAAAGCTGTAGCTTGGGGCCCCGCTTTGCTCCTTAGAAAAAAGAAAGAGAAAGAAAAGAACTTGAAAAAGTAAATTTTATTTTCAAGTGCTTGAAAACCTTGAAAAATTGTGGCTACATTTCAAATAGAAATGGTAGGAGGAGGAATGTAAAAATATATCAAATTCAGCTCCTTGCTACACCCTGTATCAAAAATGTAAAAAATCATAGTTCTCACGTTTCTGTAACATATTAATTGCCATCAAATTTTGTAACTCTTATTTTTTATATCTTGCTATTTATTTATTCCCGAATGCAGGAATTTCAGAAATTCTTTTGCTATTGATTGCTTTTATCTTACTTTTACTGTGTACTAGCTGCATTGCCCGGTTTTGTACGGTTGACCTAGAAAATAAAAGTTGTCTCAAGGGACGCATTTTTCAACTCATTCCTCAATTAGAGAGAGAGAAAAAAAAACACTGTAAAATTTCCCGTCAAAAAATATCATTCCTACAGAAAGAGAAAAAAAAAAAAACGCCAAACCAAAAACTCCCCAATACATTTAATACAACCTTCCATAAATACAACAAAAATCCAAACTTGATTATCTCCTGCTGGCAGTACAAAAAAAAAAAAAAAGAAAGATAATTCTGCTTTGGGGGCAAAGTGAAATGGTTAAAATAACTGATCTTTTTTCAAAGATAACAAATCGGAAGTTCGTTTTGAAAATTACAGCACATAAAGAAAGAACGTTCTATTGTATAACAAAACTTGCGTCGAAACAGTACTTTTCATTTTTGGCAGTAAATTTGAATCTTAAAACTAAAAGTGGAAAATTTTCACTTTTTCTTTTTCATGGGGCAAAGTGAAAAATAAAATATTTTTCTAATGGAATATTTTCTATTCGATTATAAAGCATATTTTTGATCAAAAGAATTAGTAAATAAAAGGTTGAATGGAATAAATGACTAATATAATGAATAAATCAAATAATGTATGAAGAAAAATAAATGAGCCAGTAAAAGAATGAACAAATAAGAAAATGAGTGAACAAATCAATAAATAAGTGAATTACTAAACGAAGGAACGTGAATGAATTAACTAATAAATGAAAGCGTGTGTGATGTATATTAAATGGTTGAGAGAGTAAATGAAACAAACTATTTAACTTTGCCCCGTATGTGTTTGACTCATTGTACAGTTAATTTAATATACAAATAAGCTTAAATATTAATGAATTTATTACTGCATTGAATATTAGGAGGTCTCAATTAATATTTAAAATGTTAATGACAACAACTGAATCATTTTATAGTAACAAAAATAATTTGACTTACAACAAAATATTACAATACGAGTATCATTTTTAAAAAATTGCCTGTATCACCAAATGCTTTTTTAATCTTCGGCAGTATTTTTTACCTGACTGGAGTAGACTGCATATGGTACTACATACACTCGAGCACACTTATAAGAATATCGGTTAAAAGAATATCCCGCTGAATATAATATTTTCAATGTACCAATCCAATGTAATGTGTTATTTTGATCCCGGTTAATGGAAGATCCCGCTTGGTGAAATATTTTTTTATGGCAAAATGGCTATTTCATCAAGTGAGTTCATGTACCCCTACTATAAAAATAAATTTTACTTCACATCTGGCGACAGCCCATTTAAGTTTTGCTTTTCATATATTTTTCATTATATATATTTCATTGTTGATGATGTCGGCAGCGTTACTCAATCAGTGAATTTGCTGATATATATATGAGAATACCGCCTACATTAATTGTTTGATTGCTGAAGAATTTTCTTGTCCTTATGCTATAAGTGAGGAATAAAATGCGTAAATTGAAAAGTAATAGAAACACTTAAAATTAATTCTAATTATTACACAATAGTTTTTACTTTAACAAATATTTAAAGCTCCCTTACTACAACAGGAAATTTGAACAAATCTAACGAATTTCTTACATCTTTACATACAGGGTGTTCCGTTTTACCCTGCATAACCTCTACTTTCGCAATTGTTAGTCCTAGATCCATACTTCCAATTGCAAAAATGTTTAAAATCAGATGCAGAGTTAAGATGTGGAAAGTTTGAAACAAAAATAAAAATGAATCAAACACAAAGTATAACTTTTTGTACGGGCCCTAGACCCTCTAACTCATGTTTAGGGAAATAATCTCCATTGAAAAATAATTCCAGCATAAAAAGTTTGCTTTAGCACGACTAATATTTACAGAGTATGAAACACAGCGTTTTGTGACTTACACCACTTTACATTTGCCGCCAATAACACTTTTTTGGGGAAAATATAGCGGCTAACAAGAATTTAAAGTTATATGTGAGTAAAGAGTGGTTTTTCAAATTATTTGAGGTTTAGCAGTTTGTTTTTGCATATCATGGCATAACATTTGCATTTAGTTTGGAATAGCAATGAAAAATATAAATACTTAGTCTTTTTACTTTGACAACCTGTCATTCCTCTGAAAGGGCGATAAGTTCCAATTTCATCTTCTGTATGGTCCCTTAAAACTTTGAACTCTAATATCTCCATCAGTTTCGGTCACACAAATATCAAGATTTTAGTGTTAGTAATATTTTTCAATGGAGATAATTTCCCAAAATATAAGTCCCAAAACACGTGGCGTTAAACACGTTAAGTTAGGGGACCTAGGGCCCGAATAAAAAGTTAAAATTTGTATTTTTTTTGCTCATTTTTATTTTTGCATTTAAACGTTCTATATATAAGCTCTGCATGTGATTTTGACCGCTCTTGCAATTGAAAGTATGCATCTAGGACTGGCGGTTGCGAAAATAGAGGTCTTGCAGGTTAAAACCCAACACAAAACCCAGTGCAAATTAAATTAAATGGTTGCATTGTTTTTTTTTTTACTGCATATACCTCACACTGCCAAGCTTCACAAATGAACATTTTCCGCAGTCATTTATTTTACCATACTTCCTGCGGTATTTTTGGCTTGCTAGCCATTCTTTTAACACAACAAAGCTCGAAATTAATTGTAGTCTATGCGAAATGAAAATCACAGCAGCAGATGACAGCAAGATCACATTTTCGGCAGACCGCAAAAGAAGTGCAATAGCTCGCCGTTGCACTCAAATGGTAAAGAAACTAAACTTCAAAGATATTAAAGATATCTGGGACGGTCGCATATGGGTCATTCTTCAACAAGTTCTGTCTAGAACTAGACGAGCCTACTTTCCCTTATACCCATACTACTTTCTAGTTCCTGATCAATGTTATCAAAAATAGCTAAAATCGCAAATTGTTCCAAACTTATTTTTTAAATATTTTAAGGTAATTCCTAGGAATAAAATATTCCTCACTCATCTAAAAAAATTAGATGCGTTAAAAAAAAAAAAAAAAAACGAACGAATAAAATAGCAGCACCTTTTAAACAAAGCAGCTAATACACTTTTTTCCATTAAAAAAAAAATTCTTTAACAGCTTTCAAAATGAAAAAGTAATAATTAAAATTAATAAGATCATTAAAATAAATACATCATATCAAAAAAAAAAAGGTTTCATTTTCCCCTGTTGCCAAAAATAATTTTTTAAATGAATTAATGCACTTTTACCAAAATAACTAAAAACAATAAAATGACAACTTAAATAAATACTTTTCATTGTCAAAAAAAAAAAAAAAATCGTCTGCTCATATCTTTATGTAGAAACATAAATGACTTCGAGTTTATTCGCCGAAAACTGAATACCTAAATTAAAACTTAAGCTTGAAAATAAAAACAGGTCATATCAACAATAATTATTTCACAGTTAAAACCATAGCTGCGGAGTCGGAATCGGAGTCAATCTCATTTTGAGATAAAAGAGTCGGGGACGAATATCCAAGAATCGGAGTCAGTCATTTGTCCTCCGTGTATAAATTTTTTCCAAAGCTACGAAGTCACAGTAGAAATTGGGGAGTCGGAGTCCGATTAATTGTCAGGCACAGGAGTCGGATTCGGAGTCAGGTGCCCCTAAATTCTCGGAGTTGGAGTCTGGCATCAAGAGCTATTTCCAAAAAAATTTGTTTGAAGTAAATCCGCCTTCAAGTACGGAATCTACATTGACTTTCAGTTTCCCCGTAGGCACTATTGTTAAGGGATTTGAACTGTTCAAAATTGAACTCTAATGTTAAGTTTTTTGACCTTTTTTTTGAACTGTTCAAAATTGAACAAAAAATAGTTCAAATCAAAAAGTGAAATATGGGAATGAGGTGTCCTCGCCGAGATCTTTCAAACAAAAAAAAGTTTGTTCGAATCGGACTATTCATTCAAAAGTTATTAGGGGGGGGGGGACAGACAGACATTTTTCCCCATCTCAATACCCTACTTTCCAATTTTTCGATATTTATTTAATTATTTTAATTTCTTTTTGTCTTTCGCAACATTTTTAAGATGCATTAAGCCTTCTTTCATGCTTTTTCTTCTTTTTCTGACTCTTACAGGAAAAGTAGGCTAATAACTTTTCTGTCATACGCCTTTTACAGTAAAAACTTTAAGGAACAATTAATTTAACAATGCGTTTAATTTTCATCAAAAATACATCCATTTAAACTTGCCAACAATTTTTAAACATTAATTTTCATTTTAATATATTTTTGGTTCACAACATGTGAATTCTCACCACATGGCATGTCGAACACCTGATGTGAGTTTATGTAGCTTAATAACTTGTTTAATTGAACAAGTGTCTCAAATACTAAATGTTTAAGTACATTTAATTTTTTAACATTGTGTTTTATTTGGATAAGTATTCTTTATTTGTGCAAGTATGGCATAAATTGATGAAAAGTTTAGGAATTTTAGGACAAAGCTCGAAAATTTAGGA
Organism: Uloborus diversus; assembly: GCF_026930045.1. Lineage (NCBI taxonomy): Eukaryota > Metazoa > Arthropoda > Arachnida > Araneae > Uloboridae > Uloborus > Uloborus diversus. The sequence continues at coordinate 25,104 of NW_026558534.1, read as the reverse complement.
CAAAATTTGAAATTTTACAGTTTAGGACAACTCCTACCCTTGTATGTACAAGTGCGCTCAGATGCCTAGCTGCAGCCTGAGAAAGGGGGGGGGGGCCTCACACAAATCCGCTGGCACAGATGTCCTTTGTCGCTCTGAAATTCACGTTTTCGTCCCGCTATCAGGGTAATATTGTAAGATAAGTTCTGGAGTAGTGAAATCTGTTATCACACAGCAAGAATTGTACCTTTTCTAATTGAAGATGATGCTGTATGTACAATGTACTTAATAGTCAGAATCACATTCCCTAAAACTGCAAAATAAAAAAACAAAACAATCAACAGACTTTAATCATTTTTAACCACTTTATTGAAGTCATGATTTCATCAGGCTAATGTAAATTAACAATCCCAACCATTTTATTGTTTAAAAAAATTGTATTTTCATTTTTTTTTGCAGTTACATTCAAACTTAATTCATACAACCAAAAATATGATGTTCAGTCCATAATCATCTCGTACACCAATTATTTCATAATAACGGAGGGAAGATGGGGGGGGGGGCAACTTCTACAAAAAAACATATGAAATAAATTATTACTGGTGCTAGAGGAATGATTTTCAGCGACAATGTCTTCAATTTATATTTATTCAGGAGGGTAACCCCCCCCCCCAACCGAAACCAAATAATTTTAAAAACCTCTAAAAAAGTTCAATAGAGCAGCATGAACCATGACCTTTCCCTCACCTGCCAAGGACACACCTAATTAAAGGAAGAGAAAATATACCAAAACATTGCAATGCATTGGAATATCGCGATATTTCACTGCCAATGTATCGCAATGTTCAAATCTGCAACATCGCCCAGCACTAATGAGAAGAATATGGTTTTTCTTCAGCGTGTATCCTCAAATGTTTTTTCAAACTTGAACTATGAGCAAATGTCATTTTACAATACTCACAAGAATATGGTTTTTCCTTTGTGTGAGTCCTCAAATGAATTTTCAAATGTGAACTCTGAGAGAATGTCTTGTTACACTGAGCACAAGAATATGGTTTCTCATTAGTGTGTATCCTCAAATGTATTTTCATATCTGACATCCGAGAAAAAGTCTTTTTACAATACTCACAGGAATATGGTTTTTCCTTTGTGTGAGTCCTCAAATGTCTTTTCAAAGTAGAATGATCAGAAAATGCCTTTTTACAATACTGACAAGAATATGGTTTTTCATTAGTGTGTGTTCTCAAATGTGTTTTAAAATTTGAATTAAAAGAAAATGCCTTTTTACAAAACTCACAGGAGTATGGTTTTTCATTAGTGTGCGTCCTCAAATGTGATTTTAAACTTGAACTCTGAGAGAATGTCTTATTACACTGATCACAAGAATATGGTTTTTCATTAGTGTGTGTCTTCATATGAGATTTCAAACCTGAATTAGAAGAAAAAGTCTTTTTACAACATTCACAGGAATACGGTTTTTCATGAGTGTGTATCCTCAAATGTGTTTTCAAAACTGAACTAACAGAAAATGCCTTTTTACAATGATTACAAGAATATGGTTTTTCATTAGTGTGCATCCTTAAATGCTTTTTGAAAGAAAAACTATGAGAAAATGTCTTTTTACAATACTCACAGGAATATGGTTTTTCATTAGTGTGTATCCTCAAGTGTGATTTCAAATTTGAAGTATTAGAAAATGCCTTCTTACAATGCTCACAAGAATATGGTTTCTCGTTTGTGTGCGTCCTTAAATGTGTTTTTAAATTTGCACTAAAAGAAAATGTCTTCTGACAATACTCACAAGAATATGGTTTTTCGTTAGTGTGTGTCCTCAAATGTAATTTCAAACTTGAATTAACAGAAAATGCCTTTTTGCAATGGTCACAAGAATATGGTTTTTCCCTAGTGTGTACCCTCAAATGTGTTTTCAAATGACCAATCTGAGAAAATTTCTTTTTACAATAATCACAAGAATATGGTTTTTCATTATTGTGTGTCCTCAAATGTATTTTTAAACTTGAATTAACAGAAAATTTCTTACTACAATGCTCACAAGAATAGGGTTGTTCCTTTGTGTGAGTCCTCAAATGTGTTTTCAAAGCATAACTATCAGTAAATGGCTTTTTACAATGCTCGCAAGAATATGGTTTTTCATTAGTGTGTCTCCTCAAATGTGTTTTCAAATTTCCGATCTGAGAAAATGCCTTTTTACAATACTCACAAGAATAAGGTTTTTCATTAGTGTGTATCCTCAAATGATTTTTTAAACTTGAACTATGAGCAAATGTTGTTTTACAATACTCACAAGAATATGGTTTTTCGTTAGTGTGTGTCCTCAAATGTGATTTCAAACTGGAACTCTGAGAAAATGTCTTTTTACAATGCGCACAAGAATATGGTTTTTCATTAGTGTGTATTCTCAAATGTAGATTCAAGCTAGAATTATTAGAAAACTTTGTTTCACAATACTTACAAGAATATGGTTTTTCTTTAGTGTGCACCCTCAAATGTATTTTCAAACTAGAACCCTGAGAAAATGTCTTTTTGCAATGGTCACAAGAATATGGTTTTTCGTTAGTGTGTGTCCTCAAATGTGATTTCAAATAAACAAACTGAGAAAATGCCTTTTTACAACAGTCACAAGAATATGGTTTTTCGTTAGTGTGTGTCCTCAAATGTGTTTTTAAACTTGAACTAACAGAAAATGTCTTTTTGCAATGCTTACAAGAATATGGTTTTTCTTTAGTGTGCACCCTCAAATGCATTTTCAAACTAGAACCCTGAGAAAATGTCTTTTTACAGTGCACACAAGAATACGGTTTTTCATTAGTGTGTACCCTTAAATGTGTTTTTAAACTGGAACCCTGAGAAAATGTCATTTTACAATACTCACAAGAATATGGTTTTTCATTAGTGTGTATCCTCAAATGAGCTTTTAAATGTGAACTCTGAGAGAATGTCTTATTACACTGACCACAAGAATACGGTTTTTCATTAGTGTGTACCCTTAAATGTGTTTTTAAACTGGAACCCTGAGAAAATGTCATTTTACAATACTCACAAGAATATGGTTTTTCTTTAGTGTGCACCCTCAAATGTATTTTCAAACTAGAACCCTGAGAAAATGTCTTTTTACAGTGCACACAAGAATACGGTTTTTCATTAGTGTGTACCCTTAAATGTGTTTTTAAACTGGAACCCTGAGAAAATGTCATTTTACAATACTCACAAGCATATGGTTTCTCATTAGTGTGTATTCTCAAGTGAGTTATTAATTCTGAATTTTGCAAAAATGATTTTTTACAATAATCACAAGCATATGGTTTCCTTTCAGTGCACAATGTTTCATGCATATTTGAGTTTGTTTTTATAGGAACAGACATGTCCACATAATTTGAAGATTATCTTTCACATGAAGCAGTAGCTCAAAGGCAGATTTTAAGGCAAGTTCAATAATATGCTGCTTCATTACACAAACACTAAATGCGTCTTCTTATTTTTCTCAGTTAATTTGAAGATAAAGATTTACATAAAGCAGCAGCCTAAAAGCCATCCTAAGGTATGTTTAATTTCATTACATAAATGCTATGTGCTTCTAATTTTGGTTTAGTTCAGCTAAAAAACCTCTAAATTTTACTTGCGTACAGTAAATGTTACTAGTAAAAAAAATGGAATAGATATCTTTTGCTGCACATTAGAGAATATTATCAAGGTTATGGATATTTATCAACAATCTATTGTCAAAAGCCACCTCTTTCTTGATGACTCAAAATTCATTCCCTAATTTGCAAATTTCCATAAAAACAAATAAAATAGACTTTTGTGTTCTTCAATTTAAGGGGCCTTATGTGAGAGGTGTTTATACACAGGCCATGTTCAACTTGTATTCTTAAATTCAAAATTTTAAAAAATTCTGGTATAAAATAATAAAATATCATTTCACAGTGCAAAGAAGTGTAAAGATGAATGTCCTCTTTCAAAAGAATGCTCAGACAGCATAGCTATACCGAAAACTCTTCAATGTTTGAAAATCACTTGTATTGGAGCAGAATCTCCCGATGTCTATGATGCGATGTCCGGTTTAAAGAGCCGAACTTGGCACGAAGAAGCACCTACACACAAAAAAGAAAGCATCTTAAAGAATTAAATTGTAAACACAATCAAATAAAAAAATTTTTAATAAAAATGTTACATATAATCATAATTACTATTTATTTGTTGAGTAATGGGGCATATAATACTATTACTATGATAATAAAATATCAATACATAATATAAATTTAGTATATTACCTTTTCTGTTATTTTTAAAAAGAAATAAATAACATTAATTTGGTTAACCCAAATGCTTTTTATGTTGCTTGACAGGGTTCTTACTCAATTTCAGAAATTAAATGATGGAGTTTTGGAGGAGTAAAATGAGGACTTGAAGGAAAACATACTAATGTGCTGTCCTTAAATGTAGTCGCATTTTTTTTTTCAACATCTCTGACCCCCTACCCCCTTTGTCACAAAGCGTCACACTTCATCCTACTCCTCCTCTTGTCACATGTCATTTTTGTATAAACATATTGTTATAATAACTGTGTGTTGTCACTTCTTGTCACCCTATCTCTTCCCTCGTCACAATTTCGTGAACCAGTCTCCCTCCTCCTCAAGGCATGACATCACTTGTGGATGACCCATTTTACAATATTATAACTGCCATTTGTTAAATAATTATGTTTTTAACACTATCACTGAATATAGTACTTCTGCATGAAATACACTACTGAATATACCACAGTACATCTGCTTATGTATCTTTAAGTAATGATTAGAGAAACCGACTTTTGCAGCTGAGAGTGTGGAGGAAGGAAATGCAATAATCATAAAACTTGAAAAATAGTCAAGCCCCCATTTAAGCATGGTTTACTTCAATTATGAAATGTCTTAGTCATCTAATAATTTTTTCACCCCTTCATCACCCTTATCACCCTTGTGACAAAGTTAAGTTGTCAATCAAAGTATGTATTTTAAGTTACTGTCATAGAGGAAGACTATGTAGTCTTCAACTAAAAAAGGAGTTTTGTAGGAGTTCTAAACAAAATGAAGGAGTTTGAAGGGCCCTTCGAAAAAATTTCCCAAATGAAGGAGTATTGGAGGAGTTTTGAAGGAGCGTACGAACCGTGTTGAATAGTAGCTCAGATAATAAAGATAAAAAATATCAAGGTATTTTCAAAATAAACATTGAATACATATTGTGATACATATCATGATAAATATATGAACTGATATATGGATGCTTCACTTGCCAAATCGATTAACTCCATTAAGCAATAAGTCGAGAAAAGTGATGAAGAAGATACTATTATCCATAAGAGTGAATGGGCCCTCGTGGTATATTTTCTGCCATTTCAGGATCAGAAATGAACCAAAAGTTTCACATAAATTCATATTTTAAGCATTGATTAAGCACTATTGAAGCAGAAATGAGGATTTTTTTAAAAAGTGGAGTTAATCGATTTGGAAACTGAGCAGGGTTTTGTTTTGGACTGTCCAAAACTGGTTTAGCACAGGACAGTTGGTTTTTACCGTCCAAAACCGTCTCAAACTGTCCAAAAGTACGCTAAAGCTAAGGGGGCGTAACCCAATCAATTCATATTTACTGAAATATTCGTAATGCATAAAAATATACACATTAATGAAGTTTAATTAATGTGTGAGTATTTGATAATATTTTTTTTCCAAAATGTTCGTTTAAAAAATATTTTACTTAAACAAAATTGTCACATAAAAACTTCCTGATGTAACAGTGGTAGAGTTATGAAATAAAATTCACAACACTACAAAGACAATTAATTTCAGTTCCATTTATAACTCAACTGTGCAATATTTAGGTACAAAAAAAAAAAGCCTAATTTTTAAAATGATTTTTGCAAATAAGTTTTGCATGATGTTTTAACGACAATTATTTTTTAATCATAGCTTAAAGAACAAGAAATTGATGATTAAACATTATATTTTAAAACTTGTCCTATTCTTTTTTTTTAGTTCATATTCTTTATATATATATATATATAAATATACATATTCTGTAACTACAAAAAATTTTAATTTATTGCATTTATATTTTGAACACTTTCTTTTGCGCACATGCATAAATATCGAAAAAATTGGTTTGTGGTAAAAAAACATGCATAATAGTTGAAATGTTTAATGAAGAGTTTAATTTCTACGTAACTAGATTAAAATCAGCTGTGTAAATAAGTTATAAATATATTTATACTTGAATGTTCACATCAAACAAATATATATTATATAGCAAAAAAAAAAACATAATTTCGGCGCATTTTGTTCTGTTTTTGACATTTTCTCACAAAATATAGTTTCTCAAAAAATAGTTTTTGACACTTTCGGACAGTTTTGGGCTCAAAGGTTTTGAACAGGATGGTAAAAACCTTGCAACGCTGCTGTAATTTTCACCAGGGGTGCCCATCTCCTCCCCCCCCAAGATCAATGCCGCGAATTCCCCCCCCCCCCCCAAAAAAAAATTTTTTCTCACTTTCGAATCGGGCTAAACATGAGTTTTTAGAGTATCTAATTTCTATTCGAATTCATGGGCGGGGGGGGGGGGGGGGGAGGAGTGCGCCAACAAATACCATTAGAGCTGAAATTTTGTTGGTTTGTCCCGCCTTGTTTTCCCAAAATTTACGACATGGACTTTGAGTAAACAAGTTTTGGAGACCCTGAGTTTTGCTACACCTTATTTATTTATTTTTTTTTTTTTCAAACATATGAGTAATTACAGAGAGAATGGGTTCAACTTTCTGGGATTGGGATGGAGTTTATTACTAGATGTATACAATATGAACCTTGAAACAGAAATATAATAGCCACTTAGCTAGGGGTCCGGGGTTTTTTCCCCCGTAAAATTTTCAAAGTTGTAGTTTTAAAACCAGTTTTGGACAATCTCTGGTGATGTTAGGGGGATAAAAGGTTTGGTGGCCCCTTCCCGGTAATTTTTCAATATTGAAACTTCACAAACGCAATTGTAGATAGTCTACTGTTGTGTTAGGAAGAGGGGAGGGATCAGGGGCTCTCCTCCGATAGGTTTTCAAAATTGTAGTTCTAAAAACGCAGTTTTAGACTATCTATGGTAATGTTAGGGAAAAGGGAGACTCGGGAGCTGGCCCCCGGAAAATTTCCGCATTTAAAGTCTTAAAAACGCTGTTTTAGGCTATCTATGGTTGGGGGACAGGCAGATTTCAGAAATTGATCCTCTGAAATTGCAATTGTAGCTGACCTTTGTGACGTTAAGAAAAAGTTTTCCGAAGCTCTCCCGGCATTTTCTCGTAATTGAAGCCCTGAAAATCAAATTTAAGACGTTAATACTGTTGGCGAGAGTGGAGGAAGGGAGAAGGGCGCTTCACTTAATTTTTCAAACTTGTAGCTTTAAAAACACAGTTTTGATAGATCTTGATAATGTTAGTGGAAGGTAAATTTTGGTGTCATTCCCCCAGCAGTTTTTTGAAATTGACACCCAAAAAAGCAATTTCAGGATTTTCTCTAATTGTTTTAAGGAGAGAGGGGGGGAGATCAGGGGCTCTCTCCTATAATTTTTTCAAAATTGCAGTTCTGGAATTGCACTTTTATTTGACTCTTGATGATAAAGAGGGTGTTATTCAAGCGTTACAGTGGGAGCGCACACCTGGAAGTTTTCCAAAATGGAAGTTTCATAGCCAAAAAAGATGGATCACACAGATACTTTGTGACAGATATTTTTCAGAAATCCTCAAAAATGGATTCAGCTATTCATCACACATCGAAAATCAGAACTCGAGAATTTTATCGAACCAAAGATCCTTCTACGTGTATCAGATATAAAAGAAAGTAAAAATAACTTAGGAAAAATAATTAAAACACCAAGAGAATACAACCCAACAAAAGTTGAACATTTGAAGTAAAGGGGGGAAATCGGAGGTAGGGAGATGAAAGTGAACACACTACTGTATTTCCAGTGAATAAACAAAACACAATCACCCCTGTTACATACCTTAATTATTTTGGTAGCAGGGCTCGAAAATTATTCCGCCCAACATGCCCGAGGCATGTAAAAATTTCTATAGGGCATGAATCTTTTACCCTGACATGCCCGGCCGGGCATGTAATTTTTTAATCAAATATTTTTTCTTAAAATATAATTATTTCGTATTTTATTAAAAATTACTGTATCCTTACTTGGAGCTCAAAATTTATTTCAAGCCCTACTGCTAAGTTGGTTTCTGTTTCCGGTTTGCGTGGAAGCCATCCTTCCCGTTATATAATTTAAATTTCTTTAAATTCAATGATGGCTTATTATGTACTATTTCTTCAAACTATTTTTTTAAATGATTGATATGAAAATAATTCATTTGATCAAGGCTGTACGACATATTCAAATGCTTTTATTGATATACAATAAGGAAAACTGGGCATGCAACTTTTAGACAAACATGCCCGGCAGGGCATGCAAAATTTGAAAGATTTTTCTAGCCCTGTTTGGTAGACAAAGAAAATGTGATGTACTTATAAATTTAACCTAATAAAATTATATAATTCAGCTTTTTACATAAAATACAAACTTTAAGTTAAAGGGTTTAGGTGCTCGATTGTTTGGATTTAAATTTTATTCAAAAAATCTGTAATAACTGAAAATTAGATAATGCTATTTAATTTTGCAATTTTAACTTTAATTAAGTGTATTTAAACAAAACAAAAGTAATTACTTTTTTAGTTATTTAAAATAATATAAAACGCTAATCTGATGTAGCATGTGACAAAATAATTTCTAATTGCCAAAAATATAAAAATATTTAAAAGATGCAAAGGGTTGAAACCTCAATAAAGGGAAGCATACTTTCACAAATTAAGTTCAAATTTGGCAAGTTTCCCATAAAATAAACTCATTCATTTTTTACTAAAATTAAACATAAAATATGCTAATCTGAGGTAGCATATGCGAAAATAACAATCGAATACCCAAAATATTTAAATATTTGCAGGATGCAAAAAGATTGAAATTTCAAACACATGAGCAATTTTCGGCGAAATCCAAGCAAGTTCAATGTTGTCCGAAATAAACCCTTTGTTAAATATTGAAATTGAACAAAAAATAAACTAATGTGAGGCACCACATGTCAAAATAACTTCCAATCTCAAAAAACTTCAAAATATCTACAAGATGCAAAAGGATTGAAATCCCAAACACGGAAGCAATTTTTCACGATGTTGCAAATCGAATACATGTTCTGAAAATTGCATTGGTCAAATACTTAAAAAACATTAAGCACAATCTGATGATTTTTGAAAGAATTTAAGCTTTTTCAAGGTTTTTAAGCACTTGAAAACAAACTTTTTTTTTCAAGCACTTTTCAAGGTTTTTCAAGGGCGTACGAACCCTAAAGTTTTGTAACATTAGTGTTAAATCATCAATTCCTTAGTCTTTAAACTATGATATAAAAAATAATTTTTGTTAAAACATCATGTAAAACTTATTTGCAAAAACCATTAAAAAAATTAAGGTTTTTTTTTTTTTTTTTTGGACCTAAATATTGTGCATTTAATAACAAATGATACTGAAATTAGCTGTCTCAAATTTCCTTTCATAACTCTACCAACTGTTCAGGGCCGTAACCAGAAAATAATTTCGGGGAGGGTTTGAAAACTTTCATGCGGAGCTTACGAAATATAAAGAAAGTTGTGCCAATGCTCAAGTCTTGTCTTTTGTGAAAGCGATTTATGAAATTAATATGCATATTAAAGAAATTTGAGCATTGGGACAATATTTTTTGGAAATTTTTAAACATAAACAAACATTTAAATGTCAAACCGAACTTTTCAGGGGGGGGGGGGTTGAACCCTAAGAGCCCCTCCTTTGTATACGGCCCTGCAACTGTTACATAAGGATGCTTTTATGTAACAGAGTTATATTGTCAATTTTTTTTAAGTAAAATATATTTTAAATGAAAATTTTAGAAAAATAATATGAAATACTCATTAATTAAATCTTATTAATATCTATATTTATGCATTACGAATTTTGCAGTAAATAAGAATTGATTAGATTACACCCCTTAAGCTTTAGCATACTTTTGGACAGTTTAAGAGTTTTGGAAGGTAAAAACCATCTGTCCTGTCCTAAACCAGTTTTGGACAGTTCAAAACCCAACCCTGCATTTAACAATTTCCTTAAAAAGTGGAATAAAAATCAATTGCTGCAAAAACAAACAATAAAAGTTTGAATAAATGTTTTGACAAAGAAGTATAACAGATTGTAAAGGGAAATGGGAGGAGAGCCAAGGCCGGCCCCTAGTAAATTTGGTTGCTTCTAACTGGGCTGACAAAACTTCTCCTTCATCCTGTTTACAACATAGTATATGAATTTGAAGTAAAATCAAAACAAAATATAGAGAAGGTGGGGCACCTTGGGATACTTTTTAGATAATGATCTTTAAGAATTTTATTTTCAAACCAATTTTCACCAAACTTAGTTGAACACACTATTTAGACCTTTTTGCATCAATTAAAATTTATTTTATTCCATATATTTTTTATTCAAATTTATTAATTTAATACCTAATTATTTTTATTGATGCGGTTAAGAAACAAAATGCTCTTTTAAAAATGATCAATTTAGTCACTGCACTTGAGGAAAATGTCACTTTTTGAGTTATCACCAGGGCTGTGGAGTCGGAGTTGGAGTCGAAGAGTCGGAGTCGGATAGATTTTGGGGTAAAGGAGTCGGAGTCGGAGTTGTTCAAAAACATGCCGACTCCGACTCCAGGCTTCTTATTTTCTTTCCTTTTCACTGATTCTTCTTGCATTTCTTAAAAACTGACTACCAATTGGTTCGATTACATGTATAAAAAGATACTAATGTGAAAATAACAGCCGTTATGGCAATCAGCTAGCTTGAGTGCTTACCGAACTTTCTGTAGCTGTCCCCTAGTTTGCTTGCTTTTGAACTTAACTAATAGCAACTGTCAGCAAACGATTTTGTTGCATAACATTTTCAATTAATCACTTTCAAATAAAAATAGAAATACAGTGTTTTGTTCGATCTTAGTTATAAAATAGTAAAAGAAATGTAACAAATTAGTAAGTCGAGGCCCGTAGCTAAGGTTAAAACGTTTAAGGGTGATCGGCAAATTCAAAAAAGTTATGCCGCGAAAGCACGAATCCAAAAGATCCGATGAAATAATCTCATGTTTTTTTTTTTCTTTTTTAAGACTCTTTCTATAAGCTTGGTTCTTACTAAAAAGTATGGAACAAAATAAGTGTAAATGATTTCTTGATTACAACACTCAATAATAGCAGTTAATCTTAAAATCTTCATATTAAGGTTAATTTTAAAGCAGCCAATAAAATTTAAATTAAAAATTTAGCGAAGAAGAAATATAGGTATAGTAAAAGCTATTCGTATAAATTTGTATACCCCCGTATTTTGTGTAAAATTAGCTCCTGGCTTATATGTGCCCTATTTTCGCTGAAATTTTATTGATGAAATATAATTTAAAATATATTCGCGAAAATTTTCAGAATTAAAATATTTATGTTTTTTTTATAAACTCTGAAATTAACTTGTGGTGTCATCTACCAGATGGGTGTCACCCGGGGCAACCACGCCCTCTCAAGAACTGGGATTTAGAAAAAAAGCTTTTTTTCTCTCAAGTTACAGCTTTCAAAAATTGAAAGCACACAATTTGATCAATATCAATTTGTTAAATATTAAAGGGGGGGGGGGCAAATTACAGATAATCCTTTTCAAATTTTTTAAAAGGGATTTTTAAGTCATCTCACTTTTTAACTCGTAACTATTGGAAAATTTGATTTTTAAATTGAATTTCTAACGTTGTATGCGTCTTAAGTTTACAATAAAAAACAAAATGCGAAATTTTCATAAAAAGGAATTAATATTTAAATCTCTTTTTAGAGGTTTCTCCCCTTCCCCTGAAGGGAGAGAGGGAGTTGAAAAAATAAAATTGAAAATATAAAATAAATACGGAGTCGGAGTCGGGCGTTTCAAAATCCAGGAGTCGGAGTCGGGGTCCGCCATTTTCCTTCCGACTCCGCAGCCCTGGTTATCACAGGTATTTGAGTTTTTTGTCAGGTTTTAGACATGTCATGTCTAAAACAGGTTTTGAAACTCAAAAATCGAACTCTGGACAAAAGCGAAGGAGGCGAAAACAAGAAGATTGATCTCACATTTGGTTGAAATAGATATATGGTTTTTTTTTTTTTTTTGAGCAATCACGATTGTTTATTGTTCTCATCTTTTTATTTTCCCGCCAGCACCCTCTGCAGCATCTCTGTCGACCGGCTCCTCACGATGCTGCTCCTATAGCGAAAACCGTCTCCAGGTTGCATCTATAGCCTACACACACAAACACGCATACAAACTCACACACATACACACACACGTACGTGCGCGTACACACATACTATACACACGAACGCCTACACACACAGCACTGCGTACACAACATGCACACACATGTTTACATACACACACGCATGCGCCTACACAAACACACACGCGCATACATACACACACACACGCTCGTGATTGCGAAAAACAAAATTTGAATTCAAAATGCCAAAAATTCAAATTAATTTTTTTTTATAACCAAATAGCCTCATGTGACAAGGAGAGGGAAGGGTGAAGCGAACTGCAGTGGGGGAAATAAAATACAGTCAATGCTGCATATGTCGTTTTTTTTTTTTTTTAATTCTTTTGCATTTTGGTCATCTGTTGCAGTTTACCTTAAGAGTGCAAAAAAAGTCAAATTTCGGGGATAGTTCGATAATTGGGAATCGGGCGCGGTCGTCTCATGTTTTGGCGTAAATAATTTTATTTTTGGCAACCCTGCCGATTTATAGTAACCCGATGTGAATAGATGTTTCCGATCTCTTTTTTTTATTTGCAAAGAAAAATGCCTCTCGCGCAGGCGCTGGAGCCAAAAATTGACGCCAATGAAGAAAGATCGCCAGATTCCCAATTATCGAAATATCCCCCGAATTTCAACACTTTCCTTGGTAGGAGATCCAAAACAAGTTTCTTTAAACACCTAAAAAACTCATTTCTGCAGATACGGCCTTTTCCCATCCCACGACAGAAGGACACGGTGTGGTAAAGGGAGAAAGGGTTCTAATACGTTTTAAAAAAGTGTCATCTTTTATGGACAGCCTCAAAACACTTTAGAAGGTATACACGTAAAAATTTGGTACTTTTATTTCCCGAAAAGATTAATTAGATACTCACGATCACTTCCTCATTGGTATCAAAATGCTGATGCTGTTGAGAAATGTTCGGTAGATTACTGATCCATTATCTTCTGCCAACATTCGAAGGATAAACTTCAACGCTGCAACTGACGGGGGTTTTGCATTGAATACAAAAGCCGGAACTTAGAACACTAAACACGAATGGTAGCGACTTAAAGAGCTAGCAATGTAGCTAAATAGGAAACTTTAACGAAATTAAAAACAGGACAAAAATACCCACGATAAAAAAGGCGCGCCAAATCAACAATGACGATCGGTCACAGTTAAGTTTAAATTCATTTCAATATCTGGCGTCCGCCTCCATGCTCGCAACGGAGTATGACAAGGAACAGCTCCTCCTCTTCAACACCATCTTCGAACACTTCTAGATTTATGGTCAAAAGGGCACAAACATAAAATCTGCAAAATGGGAGAAATAACATAGAAAAATAACAACGTGGAAAATTATTTTAAGTGGGCATTCATCTCGGGAAAAGACTGCCTGATTTGGAGTGTGATCACTTTGCATAGGAGGCCTCCGTGGCGCTGTGGTAGAAGCTTCGTCTTCTACGCCGGTGGTTGCGAGTTCGATTCCCGCAGGTGCCCTGGGTATTTTTTTCACTTGTGATGTAAATCTTTCCTGTGCCTGACCGGAGGCAAGGCACATTGTACGCAGTCCTCGATCCCGTTGATTTTGTGCATCCTAACGGTATTTTTATTCAATAACACAGCTTGTATTACTATAAGAGATAGAATAAATTGAGTCTTTGAAACCTCAGTCTGCAAATGTAGCCGAAGAAGATACCTAAATTCTTCTCTAGACGCGTTAAGTCTTTAAACGTAGCCAAAAAATACGCTTTAAACTTCAACTTTGATAATTTTCCGGACGGTCCTCCCTAGCACCCCCCCCCCCCCCCAGTGTCACCAAAGACAGCTTTAAACTTCGTTTTAAAAAATTCGTCGAAAGAATCCCTGAACCTTTCTTCTTCAAATACAAACTAAAAATGACCTCTTGAAAGAGATTTCTTGAGAGAAGGATGCCGATAGAGTCAAGAGGAAGCAGGGGGGTCCTCTTTCCTCTATCTTTCCCAAACCTAAACCTTAAGTCATATCTTTAAGTCCTCAATTTTGAAAAAAGTCCAGAATAAAGACTTGACACAACTTTAGTGACGTCATGAGATCTCCCTAATGTTGACGAAGGCGTAAAATTGAGTTTTTTCGAACTTCTAGGGACAGCCTTTTGAAAACTTAGTTGTTAAAATATTTCCATAAAGAGCATCCAAAACTTTCCATTTCCTAAACTTAACTAAGCATCAACTAAAATTGCGTCTTTAAGACTTCACTGACGAAACTTTCCCAGAGAGGGCCTCCGAACAATCCTAAACGTCACCACTTATAGCCTTAAATTTGACTGTTCAATCTCGAAAAACTTCCGGAGGAGAGCCGCCTAGTAAGGTAAATTCACCAGAAATGAGGTAAAACTCCTTCTTAAAGACTCCAACTTTGAAAAATTTCCAAAGCCAATCACCAAATTATTCCTCTTTTAATGTCCCCAAAGATAGCCCACAATCGTGTTTTCCCGAATTCTACAGCAAAATACTTCCGAGGGAGCCTCTGGACTTTCCCCATCACCTTAACGTTATCACAGATAACATAAAATTACGTTTTTAACCTTTTATTCGTGCAAATTTCTGGAAAGATCATTCGAATCTCTAATATTGCTAAAGAAAGCATGAAATTGACTTCAGTAAGGAAAAATACTTGGGAAGTAACGTCAACCCCATCTCATCTAACTGTACCACCAAAACGTTCCGAAAATTTGGGAAGGGGGGGGGGGGGTTCAGACCCCCCTCACGGATCCACTTCTTTTTACTATACATTTCTCTAGCAATAGCAGCTGTATAATGTTCATACTCTAGCTTTTATCTTCACTTTTTCGATAGGGAGCCATACCATATTTGCACACCTCTTCCTGTTACGCGAATGTATTTTTATCTACCAATGTGATAATCTACTCAGCTTTTTTGAGTATTTTGCCAGAGCATGTTTTATAGTTACTGCGGACTCATAAGCACAAAGCTGGAGCACTATCTCTGTATGCTGTAACTGACGATTTTGGTGTTTGCTTGCAATAGGGCAGTAATTTGCTGCTTTAGCTTTAGATCCAACTGAGGTGCATATAGTATTTTCAGACTTTTAAAATGTTCGTGAGACTATTTATATTCTTCAGTATACTATATAAGTTTATTGCAAGTAAAAGAACGTATTAAAAGTAAGATACTTTGGGAAAGGAACCCCTTGTATGGAAAATTTCACACTGGTTAAACAGAGATGTCTGTCCCTCTAAGAGCGATCCCCCCCCCCCCCCCCCCACCGAAATTGAAAGTACCCGCAAAAACGACCCTCTAATACAGTGACTGCCCACAAGGACCGAGGTTAATCCCCCCCTCCCCCTTGTTTGAGTTCTAGATCCGCCACTGGCTACCAGTTTGTTTGGCACTCTTGGCTCCTTTAAGAGGTTTTCCACCTTCAGCTCACTTACTTTATATCCCGAGTTGATGACTGCTAACAGGCACGAAACTGCAGTCCTTGGATGGAATGACTGAGCTGGCAGTGTATTTTTTGCGTATTTCTGCCTTAGAGCTGGCTATAGGGCGGTAACTTACTGAAAACATACTTAAAATTCACAATGACATTCTCTAAAACTACGAAATGAAGATTTAAAAAATCAAAAGAATTTAATGTTTTTAAACACTTTATTGAAGTCATGATTTCATCAACCTAAGGCAAACTAACAAAGCCTACAATTTTATTTTTTAAAATACTATGCTTGTTTGAAATAATTGTATTTTTAATTTTTCCGTACTTACATTCAAAACATATTCATAGAATCAAAAACATCATGTTCAGTTGATAATCATCTCACACACATGTACTGTTACTTCATAATTACGAGAGGAGGAGGGGGGGGAGGCAACTTCTACAAAAAACATAAGAAATAAATTGTTACTGGTGTTAGAGAAATAATTTTCTGTGAAAATTAATATTATTTATATTTATTCAGGAGTGCCCCCCCCTCCTCAACAAAACAAAGAATAAGAAAACTCCAAACACTTCTAAAAAATTCAATAGTGCCCAAAGCGCGATGACCTCCCCCCCCCTCCCCCCGTCGACGACACGCCTGATTTAGCGAACAGAAAGTCTACCGAAACATCACAGTGCATTAGAACACTATCACGATATTTTACTGCCCATGCATCGCAATGATGACAAGAATGTGGTTTTTCTTTAGTATGTATCGTCAAATGTGTTTTTAAACTTTAACTCAGAGAAAATGTCTAGTAACCCTGATCACAAGAATATGGTTTTTCATTCGTGTGCATCTTCAAATGTGTTTTCAAATTTCCGATCTGAGAAAATGCCTTTTTACAATACTCACAAGAATAAGGCTTTTCATTAGTGTGTATCCTCAAATGTGTTTTTAAACTTGAACTATGCGCAAATGTTGTTTTACAATACTCACAAGAATATGGTTTTTCATTAGTGTGTATCCTTAAATGCTTTCTCAAAGTAGAATTATCAGAAAATGTCTTTTTACAGTACTCACAAGAATATGGCTTTTCATTAGTGTGTATCCTCAAATGAGTTTTAAAACTCGAACTAACAGAAAATGTCTTTTTACAGTACTCACAAGCATATGGTTTTTCATTAGTGTGTATCCTCAAATGTCTTTTAAAACTCGAACTAACAGAAAATGTCTTTTTACAGTACTCACAAGAATATGGTTTTTCATTAGTGTGTATCCTCAAATGCTTTTTGAAAGAAGAACTATCAGAAAATGTCTTTTCACAATACTCACAAGAATATGGTTTTTCGTTAGTATGTATCCTCAAATGCTTTTTCAAAGACGAACTCTCAGAAAATGCCTTTTTACAAAACTCACAAGAATGTGGTTTTTCATTAGTGTGTATCCTCAAATGTGCTTTTAAACTTGAACTCTGAGAGAATTTCTTATAACACTGACCACAAGAATATGGTCTTTCATTAGTGTGTATCCTCAAATGTGTTTTCATATGTGAAGCCTGAGAAAATGTCTTTTTACAAAACTCACAAGAATATGGTTTTTCATTAGTGTGTATCCTCAAATGTGTTTTCATATGTGAAGCCTGAGAAAATGTCTTTTTACAAAACTCACAAGAATATGGTTTTTCATTAGTGTGTATCCTCAAATGTGTTTTCATATGTGCAGCCTGAGAAAATGTCTTTTTACAAAACTCACAAGAATATGGTTTTTCATTAGTGTGTATCCTCAAATGCGTTTTCAAACTTGTTCTAACAGAAAATGTCTTTTTACAATACTCACAAGAATATGGCCATTCATTAGTGTGTAAATGTAACCACAAATGGCTCTTCCAATGTCCTTTATCAGAAAATGTCTTTTTACTGTAGTCACAAACATATATTTTCCCTTCAGTGCACAATGTTTCATGCACATTTGAGATTTTTTTTACAGGAACAGACATGTCCAATTAATTTGAAGATGATTTTTCACATAAAGCAGTAGCTCAAAGGCAGAATTTAAGGTAAGTTCAATAATAAACCGACGCACACCAAACCACAATTACACAAACACTATATGCTTGGTCATAATTTTTTTTCAGTTCAACTTCTAAACTGCGAAATTTTACTTAAGTACAGCAAATGTCTCTAAAAGAAAACATGGAACACATATTTTTTTCTGACCATTAGAGAATAATAATCAAGGTTACGGATTTTTATCAACAAACAAATGAAAACTTCAGTTCTTCAAAGGCAAGTTCTTTCACAGGCAAGTTTTCATAAAAACATATAAATATGAGTTTTGTATCCTGCAATTAAAGGGACCTCCTGTGAGAGGAGTTTATACACAGGCCATGTTCAACAAGTATTCTTGGATTCAAAATTTTAAAAAATTCTGGTATAAAATAGTAAAATATTATTTCACAGTGCAAAAAAGTGTAACGCTGAATGTCCTCTTTCAAAAGAATGCTCAGACATCATAACTATACCGAAAACTCTTCAACGTCTGAAAATCACTTGCATCAAAACTGAATCTCCTGATGTCTATGTTGCGATGTCCAGTTTAAAGAGCCGAACTGGGCACGAAGAAGCACCTACACGCAAAAAGAAAGCATCTTAAAATATTTAATTGTAATCAACAATAGAAAAACTTATTTTAATAAATTTTTTTACATTCATAATCAAAATACAGTATTAAAGTTGTTGAGTAACGGGGCAAATTTACAAGTGTGAGTCATTAAAAAAGTCACAACACATAATAAAAAATAATTTTCCACTTGGAATTTTTTTTTCCCCATATTATCTTAAATAAGGTTGATGCACCCATCCCATAATTTTACCATATCCTGCATTCCAGCTGCATTAAATTCTTTGGGTTGCTGTCCCATCTAAAGTAGGGCTTCATGTTGAACGTGTCTTTGTCATTCATCTTTGTTCCTTCCTCCCAATACCACTTCAAAACTACAGCCGTTAGATCAGGGAATTATCCAAAATTTCAAACTAAAATATCCTCATCAAATCGTAAAAAAATGCATTGCTGAAATTGATGAAGGAAGCAACCCTTCTGTAAATGTGTTGCAAGCAATGAGAATGGTTGATAAAGCCTGGAATTGGGTTGAACAAAAGACAATAGCAAACTGCTTTAGAAAGGCAGGTTTCCATAAAGCATCTGCTGAGGAAATCCACCTAGAAGAGGAAGAAAAAGAAAAGGAAATCGAGGAAGTAGTTGATGAGGAATGGAGTTTAGTGTCAAAAGCTCTGCAGCTAGATCCTGTAACAACATTTCGAGACTTTGTCAACATAGATGATGATGTTCAAGTGTGGAAATTTATCGGACAAAGACATAGTTGACGAATTTCGACCACTCTCAGAAGAGGAAGATGATGAGAGTGAAGAACTTATCCATCCGAAACAGATAAACTTTAATGAAGCAAAAAGTGCCATGCATGTGATGCGGTTGTTTATTGAATCGAGACCTGATATGGACTTAAAGACATTCAATGTTGTTTCCCATTTGGAAAAAATAATTGACGTGGAGAGAAAAAAGAGTACCCGTCAAACTCTTCTTGACAGATATTTTAAATAAAGTAAGGTATGTTCTTATTTTGTGTGTGCTTTTGTTAATGAGGCATATAAGAATACTTACACCTTAAATAGAATGATTTTTTGTAAGATTTTTGATAACTCGAATTTTTTATGTCTTCCCTTCAATTTCGAGTTAGCAAGAGTCGACTGTATTAAGTGGCTATGCATGTATAACTAGGTTACTGAGTACACATTAGATTGTTGTTGATCATGTAATTAATTATGAATGTAACCATTCATTTAAATTATGTAATAAATATAATTTAAAAAAACCATTTTTGTAAGCTGTTGCAGTTAATACAGCTTTGCAGGACTGGGGCTTAGTTGACAAAGTGTCTGCAATGTGCTTTGACCCAATAACTTTCAACACTGACAAAAAACAAGAGCATCTGTGTTTTACTCAGGGTTCGAAAATATCCAATATCTCCCATCTGCACAAATTAAATTCTCTAAATAGTATAACTGTATCAGGGGTCTGTCCAGATTTTTTCACAGGGTCCGTTTTTTGTGAAAAATCAAATAATTTTGTGAAAAATGAATGAATTTTAAAAAAAATCAAATAATTTCGCAAAAAAAAAATTTTTTTTTTGTTCAAACGAAATTTTAGAATTTAGAGATGGCACAAACTGCATCTTTTCAACTTAATTTGAGTGTTTTCCTCTTCTATGTCGAAAATATCATTCTGGAGTGTTTTTCTACTATTTGCCGGGGGGGGGGGGGGGGCGGCATTGCTCTCTCAAGTATCAATATTTATCTACCATTCTACATTATGTTAAATTATACTAGGAATATTTCTGTACAGTACTTAAAATAATTGTAACAAAAAAATAATAAAATTCAGACATGGTTCAGCATTTAACTTTTTGACCCAAGACACTCTTAAAAAGCACAGAATTTCGTTTAAAACTTATAAATTCCGTGATTTTAACAAAAATAAAAAGAGATTTTTTTTTGTTTACCTCTTAGCAAAGCGTACTAAACATTAAAAATTCGAAAAATTGGATTCCCATAGCGGATGCAAAGAGATCGCAATTCTCAAAGTGAAGGCATCAAAAGTATAAAAACGGCTTGTAAAAGAAATAATTTTGATAAAATTATTTTAAAATTGAATTTTAGAGTCCTATGTTAAACATTTCATTAATATCAGTGGACACAGTTGAAGCAAAAAAAAAAAAATAATAAAATAATAATAATAATAATAAATAAATAAAATAAACCATCAATTCAGCATTTTAATTTTTGACTCATAAAAGAAAATGGAATTTTGCTTTAAAAACTTGAAATGAGAGTTCTAACAAAAATAAAGAGATTTTTCATTTATTTGCATCCTAATACAGCGAAGTTAGCTTGAAAAAAGAACAAAATGTGATTCTCATATCGGATGTTAAAAGATTGCATTTTTCAAAATGTAGACATCTAAAAAAAAAAGGTAATTAAAAGTTTATTTAAAGTTAATCATCCTTGTTAGCATCGAAAAATCAGACCCATGTAATTCTCTTCCAAAATAAGTTAAACATAGCACCGCACCATAAAAACGCAAATATTGAGAAGCTGGTAAAATGATGAGAAGCTAAGTGTTGATAATTTTGAAGTTGGTTACCCTATCTGAAGCGATCATATTCCCCCCCCCTTACTATCCCTTTGCAGTTCTAAGTTCATTTCGCTGATATATATTATTATTATCA
The DNA here is from genome assembly GCF_026930045.1 of Uloborus diversus. Classification (NCBI taxonomy): domain Eukaryota; kingdom Metazoa; phylum Arthropoda; class Arachnida; order Araneae; family Uloboridae; genus Uloborus; species Uloborus diversus. The sequence continues at coordinate 4,013 of NW_026558534.1, read as the reverse complement.
TTGTTTATTAAATCATGAGCGGGGAGAAAAGTGCTTACAAATGCCTTTTCAGAAAAGTTTACAACAACACCGCTGCTAATTAGCTGTGATAAAACGAATTATTTAAAACCAAACATATTTTCAGCTGTTAATTTCTTTCCAAGAAACAAACAAGCATTATATTTTATTTGGCAGTAGCAATTACTTATCGTTTGCAGGAGCATCGCAAGAGTGCCTTTTTTTTTTTTTTTTTTGCAAAATTAGCAGATTTTGTATAAGCTGATCCAGCTAATTTGACTTCAGAAAAGGTTATACACTGGAATATGCGTTATTTCGATTTCAGATTTGCTCTTTCAATAAACAATTTGTAAAAGATCCAATCTTGTTTATCAGAATTTTGTGAAGGATCCGTTTTGGTTGATCGGGATTTTGTGAAAGGTCCGTTTTGGTTGATCGGATTTTTGTGAAGGGTCCGTTAACGGACCCAAATATCCTCTGGCCAGACCCCTGCACTTTATCACAGGTATTTGAGTTTTTTTTGTCAGGTTTTAGACATGTCATGTCTAAAACAGGTTTTGAAACTCAAAAATCGAACTCTAGACAAAAGCAAAGGAGGCGAAAACAAGATTGATCTCACATTTGGTGGAAATAGATATATGTTTTTTTTTTCTTTTGGGCAATCACGATTGCTTATTGTTCTCATTTGACTGCTTTGATGTGCTATCTTTTTATTTTCCCACCAGCACCCTCTGCAGCATCACCGTCGACCGGCTCCTCACGATGCTGCTCCTATAGCGAAAACCGTCTCCAGGTTGCATCTATGCCCTACACACACACGCATACAAACTCACACACACATACGCGCACGTACACACGCAGCACTGCGCACACAGATGCATACCATACACACAAACGCCTACACACACAGCACTGCGTACACAACATGCACACACATGCTTACATACATACACGCACCCACACAAACACACACCCGCATACATACACACACACACCAAAAATTCAAATTAATTTTTTTTTTTTTAATAACTAAATAGCCTCATGTGACAAGGAGAGGAAAGGGTGAAGTGAACTGTGGTGGGGGAAATAAAATACAGTCTATGCTGCATATTTCGTTTTTTTTTTTAATTCTTTTGCATTTTGGTCATCTGTTGCCCAGGGGTCTGTCCAGGATTTTTCACAGGGTCCGTTTTTTGTGAAAAATCAAATAATTTTGTGAAAAATGAATTAATTTTGTGAAAATTTCGCAAAAAAAAAATTTTTTTTTGTTAAAACGAAATTTTAGAATTTAGAGATGGCACAAACTGCATCAATTAAACTTAAAGTTGAGTTTTCCTCTTCTACGTCGAGAAAATCATTCTGGATTTTTTTTCTGATATTTGGGGGGGGGGGGGCATCGCTCTTTCAAGTATCAATATTTATCTACCATTCTACATTATGTTAAATTATACTAGATATATTTCTGTACAGTACTTAAAATAATCGTAACAAAAATATAAATAAATAAAATAAAATTCAGAATAGGGTTCAGCATTCAACTTTTTGACCCAAGGCACTCTTAAGAAGCACAGAATTTCGTTTAAAACTTATAAATTCCGTGATTTTAACAAAAATAAAAAGATATTTCAATTGTTTACCTCTTAACAAAGCATAATAATCATTAAAAATTCGAAAAATCGGATTCCCATAGCAGATGCAAAGAGATCGCAATTCTCAAAGTGAAGGCGTCAAAAGTATAAAAACGGCTTGTAAAAGAAATATTTTTGATAAAATTATTTTAAAATTGAATTTTAGAGTCCTATGATAAACATATCATGTTGACCCAAAAAATAAAATAAAATAAACCATCTATTTAGCATTTTAATTTTTGACTCATAACAGAAAATGGAATTTTGCTTTAAAAACTTGAAATGAGAGTTCTAACAGAAATAAAGAGACTTTTCATTTATTTGAATCCTAATAAAGCGAAGTTAGCTTGAAAAAAGAACAAAATATGATTCTCATATCGGATGTTTATTTAAAGGTAATTAAAAGAGTTTATTTAAAGTTAATCATCCTTGTTAGCATCGAAAAATCAAAACCCATATAATTTTCTCCCAAAATAACAATTAACCATCTATCACTGGTGCTATGATATTGTCTATCATATTAATGAGCTCTTTAAAGCTAATTATGCTCTGCATGTGCCCAGTAATAATCACAGGAAAACACCAGTGTCATATTGATAAATATAAAATATCATGTAAAATTAAATCAAAAAATGATTTAAAACCATGTCATATTATTTACAGTTGTTTATTGTAATACGTAATAATTTATATACTGTAACGGATTCGGTGCGACTTCCACTTTCTTGAAATGAAGACACAGTTCTTGATAAAAGCACAGGAAATTTATCTACACTATGTACAGGAAAGATCGTCAACAACTGCAAAATTATTCATCAGCAATTAAGCAATTATCACGCAACACCGTAAACTCAACGTTTACACACGTATTTACTTCCAAATACGAAAACAACACAGCGAAATGCCTCGCTATAAACAGAGCTAATACACACACTCAGTTCGAAATCTGAATCGAAACTCACTGTTTATCTATCGCTAACGGCTTAAATACACCGAAAAGAAATTTCTCAAATATTCCACACGCTTCTGTAAAGTAGTAGACCGTTATCAATGAAAAGAAAGAAAATAGGGGTCGTATACTTTAGCCGAATGAAAAAGGGGTTGTATATTCATTACGGGAAACTATTTACAGGTTACGTTCCTACAATAATTACTATTTACAGGATTTGTAACAATACATTTCAGAATTATTTTACAAACCCTTGTTTTACTGGAACAAAAAACGAAGTTGTTAGCAGTAGCATATTTCTTTGAATTACGAATTGATTATTGTTGATGTATATAGTGGACCAGATTTATTTTTGTTTAAATGATAACAGGTCTACTGGGGGACATTAACGACATTAAATCGAAAAATTAGGATCTTCGAGGACTTTGAAATAGTGTTGACCTCTAATAGATAAAATTAGGAGTTCGATCTGGGCAAAAATTATTTTTGACAAAGATGGAACCAAATGAGCTGATGTGTTGTGCACCACACGACTTCCTCTTATGCCAATTTAATGATAATAGCGCCTTGGAGTAAGCAAGGAAACACTAAATATTTTCACCCCTAGTTCGTTGCGAAGCGAAACAAAAGAAAAAAAGGTTTTACACAGATTTATTTTCCCATTATCGGCAATTTTAATGTGACTCAGCGGTCAACTCTCTAAACATCGCCAATAGTGGCCAAATTGAATACTATTATAGTGTAAAAGATTTAGCTTCTTACTCGAATTTTAAGAGGCCGCTTAATGACCCTTTCATTTAACTTCATTGAACACCATACAAAATGTCACAAATTTGGAAACATTTGATTTCCCCAGCTGTTTTCTTCTACATAATAATTTTAGTGCAATGTATATGCATATTAATACTTTATATTGTAATATGTAGCATTGTTTTTTCAGTTCAATGTATTTTAAACCCCCCTCCCCATGTTAATGAAGTTTGGGGGAGGGAGTTTAGCACCCTCGTTCAGTTGAAATAGGAAGCTAAAGTTCTTCCAGTATATTACTATCCACAAGTGTAAAAATATTGAGGGTGTCCTGTTATCTAGGAAATTTCCTCATTATTGGCTTTTTTAATGTATTCTTTAGTTTACTCTCTAACTGTCACCAACAGTGGCTAAATTGAAACCAGATTTTTAAAAAAAATCACCAAATTTGTCACCACATTGGCGACAAAACTTGGCGACCAAAATACTGGCGATATATCGCCAAGTGTCCACCAAATTATGACACCACTTGAGTTTGCATCGAAATTAACAGTGATTTAACCCAAAAAGTTGTAAAAGACCCCTTTTGGAACATCCCAATGCAACCAAAAGGGGAGGTGCACAACCAGACCCCACTAGGAATCTACTTACCAGATTTCAACTTTTTACGATATACCGTTTTTGAGTTATGC